>NC_054709.1:1299423-1359423 GCF_016097555.1 Gigantopelta aegis
AAACAAGAAGACAGAGCTTCAGCACTTTATGCATGAAAACCAGATCAACATCTGTTGCATCCAAGAATCCCATCTGAAAGAATCGATGAGTTCATGGTCAGAGGTTTCAAGATCTTCAGAAGTGATCGCAGTGGAAGAACCAATGGTGGGGTAGTCACTCTGGTTAGGAACAACATCAGTGCCATTGAAACCAATAGATATATGGAGGAAGCTGGGTCAAGATCAAGATCAAAACAAAAACGTCTGATCTTCACATCGTAAATTTCTACTGCCCAAATGACAAAGAACTCTCCATTGATGATATCCAGACATAAAACAGTAACTTCCTACTTGTTGGAGACTTCAACAGCCATCCCCAGAGCTGGGGTTACAACAACATTGACAAAAGAGGAGAGGAGAAAGCAAGCTGGCAGGATGAACATAACCTTAATCTCACCAATGACCCACCTGATCAACAAACATTCTATTCCAGGCTTTGGCATTCCACAACCTCCCCTGAACTTGCCTTCTGTACTGAAGATGTCCATAAAGTCATTCGTCTAGACGTAGGGCCACAGCTAGGGGGAAGTGACCATCGACCGGTCCTGCTAACCTTAAGCGATAGCAAAATCCATACAGCTTCACAGCCCCCAAGGTGGAACTACAAGAAAGCCAAATGGGAACTTTTCAAGATTTGCACAAACGACTTGACCAAATAAACTAGTGCAGGGAAGGAACATAGACACTGTAGTGAAGGAATTCAACCTTCAAGTTATTAAAGCTACCAAAGAAAATATCCCAAGAGGAGAAAGTATGTGCTCCTTACTGGTGTAACAGAAAACTCAATCTCTACTGAGAGGATTCGAACCATGGACTCTCAGTGCGAGAGTCCAGCGCTCTACCAACTGAGCTAATAGGGAAATTCCCACTAGCTACTGCCAGTAGGAGCACTTTATACCAACACTCCCCTTCAAGTGAAGCTACATCCCGGAGCTGTGGCCACGGGCAGTTGAACACACTCAGTCCCTACGTCGGCTCCACTGGAATACAAAAAAACTTCAAATGGCACATGATGAACTGACCTGAGCAGAGTCTGACTCGATCCAAAACAATAACATAAAGCTCCAGCATGCTAAAGCCATATACGTCAGAATCAAAATTGAATCAAAACAAAACAACTAAATGAGGAAGAATCCCATGGACAGAAGATCACACTAATGGAAGATGGAAATATACTCATGGGTAAGAAATCTGGTCACCTTTTAGCAAAAACCTATGCCAAGGAAAGTGACATTACCATCACAACAGCTCAGATGAAAGAAGCACAGAGGGAACAAAAAGAAACGGCAAGTAGAGCTACCCCACAAGATTCCATAACGAATAGTATAACTCTACCAGAACTTGAAAATGCCCTTTAACATCTAAAAAATAAGAAATCTCCAGGACCGGATGGTATTACTAATGAAATGCTGAAACACCTAGGCAATACTGCGCGATCCAAGCTGTTGGAAATTTTCAACCTAAGTTGGTCTGAAGACAAGTTGCAACAAATCTGGAAAGAGGCACGGATGATGCCCGTACTGAAAAAAAGGTAAAAACAAAGAAAACACAAGCAGCTACAGACCCATCAGCCTCACTAGCTGTGTCTTGCAAGACCCTAGAGTGCATCACCAACCATCGGCTTCAACAGTTCCTTGACACTGAGAACATCATCACTCAAGAGCAGGCAGGATTTAGACAATTCCGCAGCACAGAAGACCAGGCCACCTACCTGTCACAAGTAATCGAAGATGCTTTCCAAGCACAGAAGGTTGTTCTTGTCTCCTTCATTGATCTTGAAAGGCCTTTGACAAGGTCTGGAGAGATGGCCTGCTAGCAAAACTACAACCCCCACAAAAAACAACAACAACAACAACCACCCAACAACCCCCCTCCCCCCCCCCCCCCCCCAAAAAAAAAAAAGAAGAAGAAAAGAAAGCAAACAAAAAACCCTGGTATATGTGGCAACATGTACATGTGGATCAAGTCTTATCTTTATAACCGAAGGGCGCGAGTAATGGTAGCTGGCCAACACAGCAAGAAAGTACTCATACGCCATGGAGTACCTCAGGGAGGAGTACTGTCTCCTACTATCTTCATCATCTTCATCAATGATCTGGTCACACAACTACCCAAAGGTTACATGCAGCACTATATGCAGATGACCTAGTTTTGTGGTGCTTGGAGGAGTATGCAACAACAACATATCGCATGCCAATCTGATTAAAATCAGCAGTGTCAACCAAGTTGTGTTACAATGGGTCTGTGCTCACTGTGGCAAACCAGAAAATGAAAATGCAGACAGACTGGCAAAACAGGGTTTAGCTAGAGAACAGGAGGACATACGAAGAGATGAAATCCCATATTAAATATCTCTATAGACCTCCCAAACAAGCCAATGATTATTACCTGCTGTCCCGTCAGGAACAGGTCATCATTTTCCGACTAAGGACTGGACACAACAGGCTGAACCAGCATATGCATAAGAGGTTCTGGCTGGTACCTTCTTTCATGTGCTCCTGTGGAGAAGCAGAACGGACGACCAAACATGTGATCCAAGACTGCATAATCTTCAAAAGCAGAGGGAGACTACCTGGACAACTACAACACCTCTCCAGAAGAAGCTGTACGGTACAAGAAGAGATCTACAGAGAACAGTATTGTTCCTAGTCACTGCTGGCCTGGACGTGTAGTCAACAAATGAACGAAAAGAAGAAGAAGAAAGATCTCTTGCTGCTAATCAAAAAGAGTAGCCCATGAAGTGGTGACAGTGGGTTTCCTCTCTCAATATCTGTGTGGTCCTTAACAATATGTCCGACGCCGTATAACCATAAATTAAATGTGTTGAGTGTGTCGTTAAACAAAATATATTCTTCCTTATTTGGGTGGAGGGGGTATTATTGTTGTTGTTTTTTCAAAGTACTGGTAGAATAAAATAGGAATCCAGGTTGTGTCGCTCTGTTCACACCCTGAATAATTTTGCCATGTATTATATTTGTTTGCACAGAATCATCCCCCCTCTCCTTCCGGTATTTTATACTGATTCCCATAAATTGTAATAGTATTATACTAAATATATGTTATACTTTAATAACATGTTTTATAATGTTGTTTTGCCCTTGTTACCAGTTTGCCCGAGTCATTTCACACTTTTTAAACATTTATAAATAGGGAAAGAAAAGGAACAATAACCCAATAACACCTCCTCCACCCAAATATTATTTTATGGATATTTGATAGATGTTTGGCTGTGTAATAGCTGCAGGTTTCTTTTCTCATTAGTCCAAGTGCCAAAAATACCATTATGCATATGTCAAATAGCAAGTACTAAAGTACCTATACTATGTCATCTGCGGAGGCGTCTTAACAGACAATCCTGTTCTTTCTATTTTTTTTTTTAATTTAAAAATAAGTGCGAAATATATTAAGCTTAGCTACATGAATACATTTGTATTACAATTGAATTTTGCATTAGTATGGTTCCTGAAAGACTGAAGCTTGGGTTTTTTTATGGAACAATAGCCTGATTTATTGTCTTGTTGGGACAGGACAAGCAGACTACAAAATGGTTACAATGACAGATTTTTATTCAGATGATGAAACAAAGTTTTTCATGTTTCATGATGATTGATGTGGAAGTTGTGAGTACAAGTGAATATCAGACTGTACATGGAACATTGAGTACTGAAATCTTTGTTATACTTTGAATGACTAATAATTAGTCCACTGAAAGTTGTCATCCAATGTAAGCCATGCAATAATGGTAATAAAATAGATATGAAACAGGGTTTTTCCACCTAGACTATTATTCAGTAACATTTCATCTGTTATTTGTATGAGTAAAGCCTACATGACATTGGTTTTGGATAGTTAATTTAAAAAAAAAGAAGATTCTAATTGCCCCAGATCAAACAGACAATGTCATAGTTGGGGTTCCTTGAATTATCACCTTACAGTGGTAATATATAATGTAAGGATGTGTCATGAATGAAAATCAAGTACATACAGAACTTTCTATAATATAAAAATACACATTCCCAAGTGCATCGCATGTGTTGAATGTTTTTTTGTTTTGTTTTTTTACGTAATTGTGATAGTAAAAAACCGCAGGTTATGTTTGTTTAACCAATCTTATAAACAAGAACATTGTTAATAATTTTTAAAGAGAGAAAAGAAATGGATAGATAATTTCTATTATTATTATTATTATTTATGTTTTTAAATTACGATTATTGTGTACTGTATATATACATGTAACATAATATGATGACAGTTGTAAAAAAAAAAAAAAAAACCCACCCAAAAATATGTTGATTACTAAATAGAATTCATCTAAAAATAGCCCATCTTCACAGCTGTTGCATTAGTGGCATTGGTACTCGGGGGTTTAGATCTCACTAATTTGGAGTCAGTATCTGGATTAAAAATCCCATGCCTGGACTGGGATCCGAACCCAGTACCTACCAGCCTGTAGACAGATGACCTAACCACGACGCCACCGAGGCCGGCCGGGTACAGAGATGTCTTTTTAGCACAATAATATCATTAACAACTGCAAAAGGGTTATATTACCAAATGGCTGACATCCAGTAGCGCTAACCAACGTTCGAACAACGCAATTTGTAATTAGTGGTTAACTTTAACCCAGGGTTAGGCATTTAACTCAGGGTTATAGGTTGCATAGTACTATCATAGTGGAACATTTACAACTATATTCAAATGAAAATGATATATAGTTAGCTGTGTATATACGATTCAATTAATTGTTATTGGGTCATTTATTGCATTTACGCAATAACTTGGGCATTAGTTAATTAGGGGATAGCAATCAGTCCAATTAGTGTCAAACAAAATTACAGCAATTAAGAACACTGCCTCTTAATCGTTTCCACCAGGTTATCAGCTAAGGACTAAAACCCATGGCAATTACAAGTCAACAAACATGTCTATCTTATAAATATTCGTTTTATCATACATGATATATAGAGACCCAGAGAGAGAGAGAGAGAGAGAGAGAGAGAGAGAGAGAGAGAGAGAGAGAGAGAGAGAGAGAGAGAGAGAGAGAGAGGGGGGGGGGGGGAGAGGGAGAGGTAGGTGAGACCTAAGGGGAGACCCTTGAGGTCTCAGTCGCAATGTTAACTCTATCGTTCACCTAAGAGCTTAGAAATATATATTTTATCTGTATCACCATGTTGGTAATTTATTAATCATGTTTCATGTTTGGAAAGTAAAATACGACAAACTACATCACCAACTTGAGACTTCTGTCTATTCATTCAAATTCAATTAACATTAAAAAAAAGTACGCTGTGTTAGTACCAAAGAAGAGAGTTCCGTGTCAAAGTTCGAGGTGCACTGTCAAATATTTACGGAGTAAAAACAGCTGTGGGTGTGATTGGTAGTAATATGTGACATTGATTATTTGTGCAAATACTATTATCCATCGACAATAAATAAATACACTTTTATTTGTTATACAGTTGTTATGCAGTATATACCAGAGGTTGAAACTAATGCGGGGTACCCCAAAAAATGGAACTGCAATTTTCAGCAAAAATGACGGTTGCTATTAAAAACATTAATTAATAAACACTTTTTATTGCTGTATTTCCTGGGTGTGTTGATACGCTGCTTATATCAGTTTTATTAGTAAACGTTAACATTATCGGCAATAGGAATTGATTTGGTCTATTAGAACCTAGACATTTAACCGGGCCATCGTTATCGCCTAAATGATGACGTCAGTATTTGACGTCATACGTACGCCATGATATAACGTGAAAATTTCGTTGATTTCAGTGGACACAATACCCATGATCAAGTTCATTGCAGTTTAGAAATAAAGTAAGTGAATTTGCAATTACTGGCAACAACCTGTAAACATAAGAAATTACCTGAAGTCCGAACCAAAATGTTAACAACTACAAAAAATTGCTCTCCTACCTTTATTTTCGTTAGATTTTACCCACATTTTGTCCACACAGAAATCTTGAAAAAAACCCATTACAATGGCACAGATTCCACATACTAGATGATAACCATGTCACCTATATCGACTTCGCTGAGATCGCATAGGGCAAAAACCATGTAATTTTGTGCCGGCTGCTATTTTGACTCTTTATGGAATATTCTCCAAGGCAAGAGGGGTGAAAGGATATGACTTAATCTAACAACGTCATAACATGTTATGATATAAAAGCAAACGTGATGACATCATATTAATTTTATTGTTATTTTTCTTTTTCTTTAATGATACCACTAGAGATCATTGATTTTATATTAATTATGTCACTTACTTTGGAGGCTTTCACCTCTCTTGAAGAGTATTCCATAAAAAAAACAAAATGGCAGACGGCAGAAAACTGCATGTATTTTGCCCTGTGCTATCTCAACGAAGTCGATACTGATGACATCGTTACAGTCTCATATGTGGAATCTGTGTCACTGTAATGGTTTTTTCACAACTAGTGTCTGGACCAAATTTGGGGGAAATGTAACGGTAATTAAAGGTAGGAGAGTGATTTATTGTAGTCTTACACAATTTGGTTCGTGCTCGGTGCTGGGGTGTCGTTAAACATTCATTCATTCAATTTGGTTCGGACTTCAGTAGGCCTACAACAATTCAGATAGCGTAGGGAGTCCAATTCCAGACCCGTAGCACTGGCGTTGGATGCGGGGTGGGTTGGGGGAGGGGCGTGTGCCCCCCCCCCACACACTTTCTAGCAGCAGCGATGTTTAAAAAAATATATTTATACATTTATATATATATATATATATATATATATATATATATATATATACACACATACACATGTATATGTATACACGTGTCCCCCCCCCCCCCCCTTCCCCCTTTTTGGCATCTTTCTACGCCCGTGTGTAAGAAGCGAAACATTAATAGGCCTATTATTGGTAAGGTCTGTAATGCCCATCCCTATGTATGTATACATATATATATATATATATATATATATATATATATATATATATATATATATATATGTTATAGTTACCTCATCCTTTTCCGAGAGATTCGTCTAGTTAGACCACGGTTATTGCGGCCGTTGAGTGACGGGTATATTGATCGAGGGCGTAGCATTCTCGGGTATTTTGGAGAGAAAAAAGAAAGAAATGTTTTATTTAACGACGCACTCAACACATTTTATTTACGGTTATATGGCGTCAGACATATGGTTAAGGACCACACAGATTTTGAGAGGAAACCCGCTGTCGCCACTATATGGGCTACTCTTTCCGATTAACAGCAAGGAATCTTTTATTTGCGCTTCGCTTCCCATAGCCAGGATAGCAAAAACCATGGCCTTTGTTGAACCAGTTATGGATCACTGGTCGGTGCAAGTGGTTTACACCTACCCACTGAGCCTTGCGGAGCTCTCACTCAGGGTTTGGAGTCGGTATCTGGATTAAAAATCCCATGCGTCGACTGGGATCCGAACCCAGTACCTACCAGCCTGTAGACCGATGGCCTAACCACGACGCTACCGAGGCCGGTCGGGTATTTTGAAGCAGAACTTTAGCAGAAGTTTGGATGGCACTATTTGGCGATATTATATTTTAACCACACTAATCAGTATGGGGCACGGCTGAAGTTGGAAGAAGTAGGCTAGGGTTTTAGGGGAATTTGGAAACCACAATGTTTCGAATTGCAATTTTCTGCATTCTACAAGTTAAGTTCATCATGACAAAATGGTAAATGCATATTATACGATGCATAATTTCTGAAGACCAATACATGCGTGTTGGAACGGGAAAACCCCAGTGGGTCCGCCGGAAAAGTTCCATTAGACTACGAGCCAAGCGCTCCTGGCGAGCCGTGTAGAAATGTGTTGGATTAAATGAAATAATTACTAACTTACTTAAATAATTACGTGGCAGTGGCATAGGAAGGTGCCCAAAACACGTGTGTGTTGGGGGGGGGGGGGGGGGGGGGTGTGTGTGTGAAGGGGCACACACGCACACAAATCTATTTCTTTCCCATTTCAAATAATTTATTTCATATATAAATCGTATAAAATTTAATGGCATACATTGGAAAACATAAGTACATATACTGGTTACATCATATATCAGGTACGGCGAAGCGGGGGAGCGGGAGGCTCTAGCCCGCCCCATTAATACTGAATAAAAAATATTATATATAAATCGTAATGTATAAAAAGTTTATGGCATAGCATTGGAGAAACCCCTTAGTACCCTTTTGATCTACCGTGCGGACGAGAAAATCATTTGGGGCAGGGGGAAGGGGGGGGGGGATTGACATGAGGTGGAATGCCAATGGAACTTTGGGGGAGGTTTAGAGGGGATCGTAAAATTTTTTTTAAATTAATATATAATAAAATTATAACTGTCGCAAAATTTAGGGGGGGGGGAGGGCAGGCCCCAACCCCCCTAGATCCGCCTCTGGTAATAATGATGATGATGATGGTACCACGCTTATACCACGAGTCGTTTCAGTCGTACATCACGATATGAAAAGCACACAGTTGTAAAATAAATATCTTTCGGGAACGAGTATAGTATCCTGGAAGTTAATTAAGCACCACCCAATTTATATTGTCACCAAATTATTATTATGGGTGGTAGCCAGGCAGTATTAATACTGTAAAAATCATGTCCCTTTCCACGCTCCATACTGTCGTTTTCGTTGTCCTTGCCATTCAAGAACCTGCACAAATAGCATGTGCAGAAGTTTTTGTTCAGTTAAGTTGTATGCTTGTTTTCGGAAAATAATTTACCTTTGTGCTTAATAAGCATCTAATTGTTCGCCGAAAGCTGTCCATCGTCACTAGGAGGCAGATTATTGGAATGAATAATGCGGAATTGCCATGCATGAAAATTGGGCGTCAGTTGGGTCGGAATCATACTGTAATTAGTCGACTCGTACGAAAACACCAACAAATCAATGACGTCAAGGACAGGAACCGTCCAGAACAACCTCGTAAAACATCTTCACGAGAAGACAGGGCGTTGTTAAGACTTGTTCGACATTTTCCCTTTTCCAGCAGCAAGATCTTGAGAGAGAACTGGATTCCCAACAGGGCCATGTCAACAAGGACCGTAAGGAATCGGCTGAAGACCACTGGGTACCGAGCCAGAAGGCCTATCGAACGTCCCCTTCTAACACCAGCACACAAAGCAGCACGTTTCGTATGGTGTCTTGCATCCTGGAGAAAGATTCATTGGTCCGATGAAAGCCACTTTCTTCTGAACATGAATGATGGAAGAACTCGTGTCTGGAGGCAACCAATATCGCCTATGCCGCCAACAACATCCAGGAAACCATTCCATTTGGCGGTGGTTCTGTGATGGTGTGGGGATGCATTGGATCTGGTTCAAGGCAATCTTAATGGGCCAAGATATTAGAGAGACATCCTGGAAACCGTTGTCGTCCCTCACTTTGTCAACCATGATTTGGCCATGAGACCAGTGTTTATGGATGAAAATGCTAGACCCCACCGAACGCGTGCAGTAATGGATTTCTTTAAGCGAAGTGCAATCATTGCCATTCCTTGGCCGGCACGAAACCCCGACCTCAGTCCGATTGAGAACTTATGGAACATTCTGGGTCGAAGAGTATGGCGGGCGATCCCATAAGGTCAGATCCAACATCTGATCCAGGGCATGAGAAGGCGTATTGAAGCCGTCATCCTTGTCGGTGCGGGCTTACACCAAATACTGAAGTTTTGAAATTTTCTGACACTCTGTACCTTGTTCGAGAATGACAGCCATAAAACACGTTTGCAAATCATTTCAAACTAGCGCCAGTCCCATAGTTAATTTACCTACATTTTCACCCAAATTGACGCATTTCATTTCCCTTGTAACATTACACATTAAATTAGGATAAAATTATGTCTTAACTTTCGTGTGATCATGTGACATTCTACATCTCCACAAACAAATTTAGCAATTTACACGGAATGGGTCAATTAAATTGTCACAGTTCGTTGCGAAATATAAGTTACTTTCCAAAATCATTTAGGTGCCTAATTAATTTCCAGGTGTATATTTATTACACCGCATGTTGATGGACATAATTTCTTCCAACATCACTGACGAGAGATGGTTAGCGAAAGTTATAAATGCTGCAAACCTACTGAAAATTACTACACACCTATCCTGTCTTTAACTCCAGAATTACCGACTTCGTGCACTTTAGATGAAATCATAATTTAATTGAGCAATACTTTATGCAGTATATTACGACGCAGCTCACATTGAATAAATATCTTAAAAAACTATGGTAACAGAATTCGCACTTATGTGTCATTCAGAGAATTTTTTTGAGTAGTCCAGACCTACCTGTTACATACCAAAGATTATAACAGCAGAAACAGTTTTTAGTAGGCTTCGTTTGAGTTCACATTTATTTGTGATTGAAAAGGGAAGACACAAGAAACTACTTGTCCCTGCAAGTGTGAGATATTAGTCTGGTCGTTGAAGGGTTTAACAAAAAAAAAAAAAAAAAAAAAAAAAAAAAAAAAAAAAAAGAAGGTGTAGAAATTATTTTGTCATTATTTGAAGCGTATTTTCTGGTGGAACAACATATTCAAAATCGGCTTTGGGGAATTGTTTTTAGAAGCGGTTGAATATTTTGCCATATACTAGTATAGTACAATCCCAGTGCAGTTGTGTAGATATTGAGGACATTGCCGCCTTCAATAAATACAAAGGCTATATAAGTACACTAGTCAGAATCATGATAGTAATTAATTCCATGTAGAAATGTAGAAATGTAGTTGCATTTTTTATGCTTCCCTGCTTATTTTCAGCGGCGAATACATTGTTTATGGAAGGGGTGATCGGGCACAAAATGGAGCCCCAGAACATGTGTTAACTGGAATATCGTATCTAAATATGAGCGAGACAATGTTGTTAAGGTCCAACTCGACATCAGTGAGGTGGATCGGCATGACCTGGTCGCATTGGCGGATCCAGGAAATATATAAAAATGTTGCCTGCCTCCCCCCCCCCCCCCCCCCCTCCTCCAAGGCCGGATCTAAACTTAATTTATGTGGATTGGAATCTTAAGCACAAGTCTTAAAAAACCGGGCGTTTAGTGTTATAATCCGTTTATATATGCCTCAAAGTATATAAAAAATAACTTATTTATGGTTTTAAAATAACTTATTTTACCAGGCGTGGATTCAGGGTAGTATCCATTCCCTGACCTTCGAAGTGTTACAAAAAGCAATGTTTAATGGATCAACATATAATGAATTAATTTCGTTTTAGTGAGAAAAGATGCATGTATCAAATATGTGTCGGCTAGGCGTTTATGGGGGAGAATGTTAACATGTGCAAATTTGGGCACAAGATTTTCTTTAAATTAAGAAATGAATTTTTGTCTTTTATATAAGATGAGGCTGCTTCTATAACGCCACACAACTCATCTACATTACATTCATGCTAGCCCACATCCAGTAAGAAATTGAGTTCTTTGTCTGATACTTTGGAATACTACAGGTGTCCCTTTTTAAGTTGTGCCCCCCCCCCCCCCCCACACACACACACACATAGTAAGAAATTGAGTTCTTTGTCTGATACTTTGGAATACTACAGGTGTCCCTTTTTAAGTTGTGCCCCCCCCCCCCCCCCCCCCCCCACACACACACACATAGTAAGAAATTGAGTTCTTTGTCTGGTTGATGTACTTGGAATGCTATAGGTGTCCTTTTTTAAGTTGTGCCTCGCCCTCGGCACCCCCACCCCCCACCCCCCACCCCGTACATCCAGTAAGAAACTGAGTTCTTTGTTTGGTTGATGTACGTTGGAATACTATAGGTATCCCTTTTTAAGTTGTGCCCCCAAATCTATATATGTTGAAGTCTCATTATTTTTCAACTGAATTTACAGCCAAGATTGTACGTTTAATGTCATGAATGGTATAATAACAAGCTATGAAAGAAAGAAAGAAATGTTTTATTTAACGACGCACTCAACACATTTTATTTACGGTTATATGGCGTCAGACATATGGTTAAGGACCACACAGATTTGGAGAGGAAACCCGCTGTCGCCACATAGGCTATTCTTTTTACGACAGGCAGCAAGGGATCTTTTATTTGCGCTTCCCACAGGCAGGATAGCACAAACCATGGCCTTTGTTGAACCAGTTATGGATCACTGGTCGGTGCAAGTGGTTTACACCTACCCACTGAGCCTTGCGGAGCACTCACTCAGGGTTTGGAGTCGGTATCTGGATTAAAAATCCCATGCCTCGACTGGGATCCGAACCCATTACCTACCAGCCTGTAGACCGATGGCTAACCACGACGCCACCGAGGCCGGTAACAAGCTATGTTACACGATTTTGCAATAAGAGTCTACAATTGGCGTTAGTACCGTACCAAATTTCAGACACCATTGCTTCGGGTCCAATCCATTGTTTGTGAGTTTACCCCGGTAGGTGAACCAGGGAACGTCCTGTGTGCTAATCAAACGATTCTTTGCTCGATGTCTACACGTTTTACTCATTCTACTCGGGTGCTCGCGATCTTCTGTTGACATACCTGCTCATACCCTCATATACAACGCAACTATGTGGACTATATATATATATATATATTTTTTTTTTTTTCTTCGCCCATGTACTAAAACTTTCTTAACAGGCAAGTTGCTAATTTAGTACGATGTTTATTTAAATAGCTGTTAAATTGTAACGTCCCATGGGTATCACAGTAGGTGAATACTCTTGAATGAAGATATTTCTTTCTTTCTTTCTTTCTTTCTTTACTTCCATTCTGAACACAGCGACAAATGTATGTGCATAATATTGTGCTAGCGTGTTCTTACTGTGTCGCTTATGCAGTGAACATAAACCTTGCCATATTCTAGCTGAATGAAGAATACTGCATAGCCTGTATTGTGATTTGTAATAATACTATAGTAGAATCTATGTTTTATCCATCAAATATGCTGTGTTCCCACTATGAACAGATTGTAATATTAATGTTATACAGTAGCGGATCCAGGGGGTGGGTCTCCAGGAGTCCGGAACACCCCCCCCCCCCCCCTTTGAAAACCGACCATAACCTTTAAGGGGAAACGTGATTATATTAAGTGTTCTAAATGCTTACATAATATAAATATCACATTTGGACCCCCCCCCCCCCCCCCCTTCAGAAATCCTGCATCCGTGCCTGATTATAACAGGCCTACTAAGTTTACAAAAATATACTAATTATTTTGATTTGATCTGTGCATTTCAATCTGTTGATATATAACAATCAGTTTTAAGGGACTGAGTTTTGTAGTTAGGCCTTCTTCACCAAAAATAAGGAGTGGGGGTTTGGACCCCTTCCTAAGTCCACGTCTGGAAATATGCAAATGTTTGAAAGGAGTACTAGTACATTGTCGATACATTTACGTGCCATTTCAAACGTTGTTTCAGTTTGGCAATTGGGCGAGAAAAGGAGTAGATATGTATATCTGTATTTAATTACAATAACCAAAAATGCTTAAAATACACACATAGTCATATTCCAAGGAAGAAAATTCAAGTATATTGTTTTAATTATTAAAAAGGGCTATATTAAATAATTTCAATTCTAGATTTGGGCCTGATTTGTGAGAAATATGTCACAGAGAATGTGTGTCTTATGAGTCCGCGTGTGCGTGCGAGCGTGTGCACGTGTGTATGAATGTAAATGTGTGTGTACGTGAATGTGCTTGCGTAATGTATGCATGTATGTATAATATTTATGTCTGTGTGGCATATGGATGCAGATATGTGTATTAAAACTGTTGTTGACTGTTATAACTAGTTCATATGTTTGCTCTCTTTTTAAAATGGGAATCGGTCCCCTCAACCAGTGTACTTATACAGTGATTGCAATAAAGAATAGTTTCTCTTTTTTATAAAAAAAATTATATTCGCAAATAAAAATAAAAGTGCTGTGTATGATGTGAAATTGTTTGACATATATACAATTACATGATTTAAACTGCTTACGTTTTGGGACTGGTTAATTTTGTGGGCAAGTGAAATTTGAGAGTTACTTGACCGGTGGGCAATTGCAAATTTTAGGATATGACCAGCCCTGAGTATTGTATGGTATGGTATGGTATGGTATGGTATTGTATGGTATGGTATTGTATTGTACTGTTTGTATTGTATTATTGTATTGTATTGTATTGTATCGTACTGTATTGTACTGTATTGTACTGTATTGGGTTCAAGGATTCTGAGAAGCTGAGAATAATATTTCTAAAACACTCTTTAAACGGTATAATAGGCCTACATGAAAAAAATGTGATTAATTTGCAGCTATATAAACTATATTTATTACGGTTTCGCTGTAACGACACGCTGGTGTTCTGTGACGTATTCGAAACACTTAGATACCATTGTATTTTCAATCGCCGCGCACTGGTTCAATGACGTCACACATAACGTCACTTCGGATATTTTTGTTTATATTTCCTAAATTTTCTCAAGCTATAAACACTTGAAAAACAAATTCCCAAAAGCTGATTTGAGTGTATTTTGCATATGATGTTGTACAAAACACAGCGTTTGTAATGATACCAAAATTATTTATATACCATGTTTCTCCGGGTTCGGCCACTTTTTCGCTTTCAACGACCAGACTATATTGCCTCTACTGCCCCCTGGAAGTCGAAGACAAATATCATTTCCTTATCAGGTGCTCTACATATAATGATTTTAGAACTGATTTATATTATACAATCATAATACAATATCATTTCCTTATCAAGAGCTCTACATACAATGCTTTTAGACTGATTTACATTATACAATAATAATACAATATCATTTCCTTATCAGATGCTCTACATATAATGATTTTAGAACTGATTTATATTATACAATCATAATACAATATCGTTTCCTTATCAAGAGCTCTACATACAATGCTTTTAGACTGATTTACATTATACAATAATAATACAATATCATTTCCTTATCAAGAGCTCTACATACAATGCTTTTAGACTGATTTACATTATACAATATTATAATAACACATTATCATTTCCTTATCAAGAGCTCTACATACAATGCTTTTAGACTGATTTACATTATACAATATTATAATAACACATTATCATTTCCTTATCAAGAGCTCTACATACAATGCTTTTAGACTGATTTACATTATACAATATTATAATAACACATTATCATTTCCTTATCAAGAGCTCTACATACAATGCTTTTAGACTGATTTACATTATACAATATTATAATAACACATTTTAGACTGATTTACATTACACAATATTATAATAACACATTATCATTTCCTTATCAAGAGCTCTACATACAATGCTTTTAGACTGATTTACATTATACAATAATAATACAATATCATTTCCTTATCAAGAGCTCTACATACAATGCTTTTAGACTGATTTACATTATACAATATTATAATAACACATTATCATTTCCTTATCAAGAGCTCTACATACAATGCTTTTAGACTGATTTACATTATACAATATTATAATAACACATTATCATTTCCTTATCAAGAGCTCTACATACAATGCTTTTAGAACTGATTTAATTATACAATAATAACACAGGGATCACATTTTTCTTAGCTAACTGATTTTTTTTTTTTTTGTATTCCTTACACGCAATAATATTCCAGAATTATGCACTATTATTTGCAATTATGTAAATATATGGTTCAAGTTGCAGGCACGGCGGAGCGGGGAGGGGGCTACGGGGGTTACTAAATCTTAAGGCAGAGATTAATTTTACTTGTAGAATGTACGAAATTTCAGGACATCTAGTTTTCAAAATTTTACTATCTATAACACACACACACACACACACACACACACACACACACACACACACACAGTGTAGATAGAAAATAGGAACATGCGGAGCTCGGGTGGGGTGGGTAAGAGATGTCTTATATTTTTTCCCCGTTCTACTCCATATAAATAAAAATAAGTCTGTATCCCTTCCTCCATGCACAGTTCAACGATGTTCGAAAGCCAAATGTTCGTATTGTTGCGCAGTCGTTGCATACAGTGGGCGGCACGTAGCCCAGTGGTGAAGTGCTCGCTTGGTGCGCGGTCGGTATAGGATCGATCATCGCCGGTGTGCCCATTAGGCTATTTCTCGTCCCATCCAATGCACTACGACTGGTTACTAGTATATCAAAGGCCGTGCTATGTGCTATCCTGTCTGTGGGATGGTGCGTATAAAATATCGCTTGCTGCTAAACGAAAAGAGTAGCCCATGAAATGGCGATAGTGGGTTTCCTCTCCCAATATCTGTGTGATCCGTAATCATATGTCCGACGCCATATAACCGTACATTATTGTGTTGAGTGCGTCGTTACATAACGCATTTCCTTCCTTCGTTGCATACACCGAAAAAAGCTCCCCAACAACACGGCGAAATGCACAATAAAATCATTAACAACATGTGGTATCGCGTTGTTTAAAATTTGATTTCATTATTTTTTTATTATCATTATTTTACAAATTAGACGTGCTAGTCCTAACGGACATAGAAAGTGTGGTTCATCCTATGTCCGAAATGGTCACATTACCCTATACATAGCTGGTATTCAAAACTTATGGCACAATGTTTCAACTGTTTCTCAATCGAAATAGTGTAACAAGTGGACACCCAAACCAAAAATGTGTAACCTAGCGCGTACTCACTAAATCCCGATTGACGTACTCGCGTTCATTATTAACAAAATAAATCTTCCAACGACAACCCTCAAAACATTCCCCGCCATTTTAAATTTTTTAAATCGAGGGAAGCAACTCGCCCTGCACTTGCAGACGCAGAATTGTTGAACGCAATTTATGCCAGGCACTAAAAACAACGGTGGAGCTATTTTCAACAACCATATCGGCTTTTGATTAAATTTTGCTCGATTGGTTGATCTTAATAATAGTTCCCACTGAATTAATTATTCAACGGTTAATTGCCCAGTCGAGCACTCCCAAATGTAGCTGCATACTTGTAGAGGAAATACTTTTTATTTTAATAGACTGGTTGACCCTCAAATTTCCCCACGTATTGGTTTGGCTGCATATTGTACATATCGGAGAACCAATTAAATCATTATCAAAACTAACGTTTTGGTTGTTTTACAAACATTACAATTTGGGCATTCCGAAATAATTCGCTGTAACGAATACACTAAATTCCAGTCGCCAGTTGGAAGACTCACAAATGGCTTTGACTTGCCCGACGTTGTTTTCACTTGCCTGGGGCGACCGGGCGATCGCAACATGCACCCCCTGTATTAGCTCGCGTGTTCTTTGGCGTCATTCTGTTAAATATCCTTACACGTAATAGAATAACGCTAGAGGACTCAAGAGCTAGCCCTGTATTTAACCGGCCTCGGTGGCGTCGTGGCAGGCCATCGGTCTACAGGCTGGTAGGTACTGGGTTCGGATCCCAGTCGAGGCATGGGATTTTTAATCCAGATACCGACTCCAAACCCTGAGTGAGTGCTCCGCAAGGCTCAATGGGTAGGTGTAAACCACTTGCACCGACCAGTGATCCATAACTGGTTCAACAAAGGCCATGGTTTGTGCTATCCTGCCTGTGGGAAGCGCAAATAAAAGATCCCTTGCTGCCAATCGGAAGAGTAGCCCATGTAGTGGCGACAGCGGGTTTCCTCTCAAAATCTGTGTGGTCCTTAACCATATGTCTGACGCCATATAACCGTAAATAAAATGTGTTGAGTGCGTCGTTAAATAAAACACTTCTTTCTTCTTTCTTTCCCTGTATTTGAGATGGAAGTAATTTCGATTTGTTTGCATTTTACACCTGTAGTAACAATAAATTAGTACATAACATTTATTAATTGTGATGTCAATGTAATTAATGTACATTTATATTATTGTTCTGTATAAAATTGTATATTGTTGTTTTTTTGTTTTTGTTTTTGTTTTTTGCTCTGCCAATACTTGTTTGACATCCAATAACCGTTGAATAATTAATCAATGTGCTCTAGTGGTTTCGTTAAACAAAACAAACTAAGATTCAAGCACAGTTTTGAAGAAAAAAGTAATTTAAATAACGACTGTTCAATTGCCATGTCTATTTTATACATCGGCAGTGACAAAGAAAGATTGGACGACATTTACATGAAGATGTAAGCTGAAGTGAATATTTAAAAACTCGTGGTCAGAGTTTGTTTGGTACCAACTTTTAATTGCCTCCTACGCTACTGCCCACTACCTACCGGGCTTATATGCCCGATGCCAGCCTTTATGATTAAGTGAGCTGACCGTGCAGCTAATCCAACTTGAACAGATTGTTGTATTCTCTTGTTTATTTGCAGCCGGGATACGACGCGGGACGTTCGTTGTCAGTCTACAGACGAAAAGCGACAAATAATGCAATATTCGTCGACATTTCCTTCACGCAGAATACAGCTCGCCGCAGCCGCGAAACGACACACTTTAAAAATGAGCTAGAGAACGGTCGTCGTAATTTAAGCCGTGGAAGGAAAGCAGTCGAAGTCATGTGACGTGCATAGCTTTGTTTACAATTGATTTGGAGATTGCATACTTTTCTTTAGATTTTGAGATTGTAAAAAAAACACCAAAAAAAAAACAACCCAAAAAACACCGAAACGAAATAAAAGAAGACGAAACAACCAAAAAAACCCAAACAACCCCCCCCCCCCCCCCAAAAAAAAAAACCCAAAAGACTAAAAAAAAAAAAAAAAAAAAAAAAAAAAAAAGGCTGACATTGATGTGATAATGTGTAAATGCTGTTATACATGTATAAAAGATTCGAACACCTGCTCAGTCGGTAACGATGTCAATAACTGGAGTAGTCGAAATCGAATTCGGGGGAGATCACTATTGATTTGCACAGCGTATGTCTAACAACTCTACGTCATCTTACTGTGACGCGATTCTAGCCAGCTCGGCGGGGCCTCCGCCCGTCTACAACCACACGACCCGGATGGCGATAGCGGCCGTGCTTGGGATCTTGCTAGCCGTCACGTTCCTAGGCAACGTCGTGCTCATCCTCGCCATCGTGCAGAACCGGCGGCTGCATACACGTACTAACGTCTTCGTGGCGTCGCTTGCAACCGCCGACATCGGCGTATCGCTGCTCGTGATGCCGTTCGGGATCTACCAGCAGGCGAGCAACAAGGAGTGGCGTCTGGGCGAACTCGTCTGTCTGCTGTCGACGAGCGCGGACGTGATGCTGTGCACGGTGTCCATCCTGCACCTGTTGTGCCTGTGTCTGGACCGCTACCTCGCCATCTGCCACCCGTACCTGCTGCAACACGTGGGGAAGCGGCTCACCTGCCAGATTATCGTCGCTTGCTGGGTGCTTCCCATCTTCATCTCCTTCCTGCCCATCATGAACAAGTGGAACACCATCGGCATCGAGCACTTCATCGCTTGCCTGGTGCCGCCAGAGGGCGTGTGCGTGTTCCTCGTGAACCCGGAGTTCGCCGTGATCTGTTCCATCGTGGCCTTCTACATCCCGGTGACCACCATGACTGTCTGCTACTGGAGGATCTACCGGATCGCGCAGTCCCAGATGGAGCAGATATCGAAGATGACTCTTGGAAAGCTGAGGAAAAAGACGAAAGCCGCCACCACCCTTGTGATCGTGATGGCGTGCTTTTCCATCTGTTGGTCGCCTTTCTTCCTCCTCAACGTCATCGACCCGTTCATCGGCTACAGGATTCCGTACGTGGCGTGGCTGGTGGCACAGTGGCTCGGCTACATAAACTCCGCCATGAACCCATTCCTCTTCTCCTTCTTCAACAGCACCTTCAGGGTCAGCATCTGCAGAGTGCTCGGCTGTAACAAATACCGCAGCAAAATAGAAACTGAGACTTCTGTAACTATGTCACTGCAAGATTCCACATTTAGATGACGCAAAAGTGTGTGTGCGTGCGTATCCGTGCGTGCGCGTATATGTGTAATCATGTGTATGCATACGTATATGTGTATATATTGTCTATATGTCGGTGTGTATTGTGTGTTGTGTTTGAGTATAGTGTTTATTATTTGTGTGTGTGTACTGTGTGCTATGTTTGAGTATTGTCTGTATTATTTGTGTGTGTGTGTGTGTGTGTGTGTGTGTGTGTGTGTGTGTGTGTGTGTGTGTGAATTATGTGCGCATTCAATGGTACCATTTTGTCATCGTCTTTTTAAAGAACGTTTTGACACTGTCCTGGTTATTCACAAAAGGAATGATATAAAATAATATCTATAATAAAGAAATGATTACACTCGCGTGCGAGGCGTACTGATTTTACGAAACCTGTGTCACGATTCATATATTACATTTTTAGCATACTTTGCTGCTTTAATAACGACAGGAATAGACACAAAGAAAGACAGACAGACAGTGATGGAGGGAGAGGGGAGGGGAAGGGAGAGACAGAGACGACTGAGAGAGACAGAGATGGGGAGGAAGGCACGATCATGACGATAGACTGACATAGTTAATTAAAGCCCCAATCACACCGGGCCTGCGACCAGGTTACGACCTAGCTGCAACCAAATTTTTTTTGGAATCGCGGGCAAATCGTAGAAATATTGATGGTATCACCAGTCTTTATATCTTAGCTTAGTAACTGGTTTAACGTGTCCATATACCACACCTATCCCGAGTCCAGTCTCCGATAGGATCGGGGTTCTGACTCGGGACAGGAGTGCGGGTGCACATGCCTGACTGCTTTAAATGTACTACATTTCGCAACTTCTGAAATACCTTATGGGGAAATGTTACTATCGCATGCAACGCCACTATTATAGAACAGCGGTAGACTCCTTAACTAGCAGAGCGACAGTGGCGTGACATCACTAAGGATAGGTCTAGCACTGAAACACACAGTGACTAAGAAAATACAGTCCATCTTTATAGACATAAATAGTTTGTTTTTAGTTTACAAAACATGTTTTTTTATATAAAGAGGCGGTTCTACGGGGTGGGGTGGGTCCCTAGCTTTTGCGACAGTTATAATTTTATGACATATTAATTTTTATTTTTTTTACGATACCCCTCCAAACCGTCCTCAAAAAGTTCCCATGGTGTTCCACCTCATGTCATTCCCCCAATGGATTTTCTGGATCCGCCACTGATATATATTATGTTTGTTTGTATCAACGTGGGAAAAAAAGGTATAGCAAAAAGAGATGACGTGTGAAATTAAATAAAATTCAATCAGTGTATGATTAAAAAAGAGACTGTGGTGTACTTCCATTTTAGTCCTAATACGGACGGCAATCAGCCCAAACAGCACACCATCGTTGGCCCAACGTTGGCCCAACGAAAACCGTACCGTTGGCCCAACTTAGACTGCCAATGTTGGCACATGGTCATTTTGTCCGTTGGGCCAATATTGGCTCAATGTTTGTAATTCCATGTTGCACCAACTGTGTACCAACGTTGTGCCAACATTGTGATACCGTGTTATATAGTTACATAATTAAGAATAACAAAAACACAGTTGTAACATTTATTATCGAATATCAGTCTTTTTCATCATCTTTTTCGGATTCGGACTATGTCTCCATGACTGCTGGCCTCGCACTTTGCCTCTCCTCCTCAAGTGCTGCAATGACAAATGCAGAAGATAAAGATGTTATACTAAAAGGATTTCGACAGTTTAGTCTTAAATATACACCTGAAATTATTTAAAATTAAAGTATATACCACTGAATAAAACGTTTGTGTGTATTCTGTATATTGAAATATCACCTTGTTGAGACTATTAATGTTATAAAGAAAACACCATATAACATTTCCTCGAGTTAAAATGAAAGTACTTAAAGTTTTGTTTTGTTTAACAACACCACTAGAGCACATTGATTTATTAATCATCGGCTGCTGAATGTCAAACAGTTGGTCAGTTTGACATATAGTCTTAGAGAGGAAACCCACTATATTTATCCATTAGTAGCAAGGGATCTTTTGTATGCACCATTCAACAGGCAGGATAACACATACCACGGCCTTTGATATACCAGTCATGATGCACTGGCTGGAACGAGAAATAGCCCAATAGGCCCACCGACGGGGATCGATCCCAAATCAACCGCGCATTAAGCGAGTGCTTTACCACTTGGCTACCTCCTGCCCCATGAAATTACTTATTCATAATTCTAAGACTAAATAACCTAGCTATTACATGTCTTGCCACATTTTGTTCAATATTGATGGGCATTACTTGTGTCTTAGTTCTTGATCTTATTCAGTGTTGCACATTAAATATGTTTAAAAAGATATGAGGGCTGTTTCTTTTTACATTGAGTGTGGGTAAGCCTGAAGATTTTTCTAAATGTGGGGAGGGATTCTACTATCTTCACCATTATTAGAAAATACGGAAAATGTGTAGGTAGGGGGTCCAAAAATATCCAGTCCCTCCGCTCCCCACCCTATGACTTTTAAAAGGAATAGCCCTAAAAAATAATGTCAAAATAATCGCTTATTAAGGAACGATGCTGATTTAATTTAGAACAAATCTGTGGTCTCACATCTTTGCTGGTATCCACTGACTGTATAATGTTTCTCGAGTTGGAGCCTTTGTCAAAGTAATGCATTTACGCGAGGAAGCGAGAGTATGTAACTTTAAATAACTTCTGTTGCAATGTCTTCATGTTTCTTTCGATGGCATCTTGGGACATGTTTTTTTGTTGTTGTTGTTTTTTTGTATTGTTTCCTCTTGCTTTTGACATAGTCACAATTGATGTCCAATTCACTTTCCACCATGAGACGTATGCCTTCGTGTGACGGAACATGCTCTTAATTTTGTTTTCGCCTGTGGCGATATTCTTTTTTAGAGGGCCGTGTGCACGTATTGCAAGCACTGCATCCCCTTGGGCACTTTTTTTTAGTATACCTGTTCGCGACGGTCGTCGATCTCTCGTCTAAACACACCCAGTCAGGTATGGATGCCATGTGGCCAGTAGTTACGTAATACTCTTCAATTCGTTACGATCCTTTGCATGAACTAGGCGTGATCAGTCTGGTCTTCTAAGAGCATCGTCTCGGGATTTGAATATCCACCAAGAGATGTCGCGTAGGTCCTGTGGGTAGCTTGCTTTGTAACAAATTGCTATGTTTTTAGAGATATCGGATACATCTGCCGTGCCAACGTCAGATATTGCTGCTTATCGATGGGGGTTTGTTGAACAGCGCCAGGTACCAATGGTATTTCTGTGTTGCCAGGTAATGGCAGTTTCTGTGTGGGGGTTTTGCTGTAATAGAGGTTGTGGTTGATGACAATCATTGATAGGTTTCTGTGGTGACTTCCTTCTGTGAACAGATCGGTGATGCGAGAATCTTTATTGGCCATACACATCAGTTCATCCAACACGATGAGATTTCTGACTCTGGGATCAAAATAACGATCCTTTTTCAAATTCTCAGTATGCCTTGAACAAATTTCAGGGTTGCCATCGTTTGTAGAGCAAGATGACATGATGAGGCAGTGAGAAGATTTTACCATCCCTTAGCAGTTTGTATACCAAAAGCGTTTTACCACACGAAGTGAGTCCGGACACGATAATGGTGAAGGGATGTGGCAAACTAAGAGGCTGTTGCTGTGGAGATAGAGCTGGAGCCAGAGCCGGAGCTGGAGCCGGAGCCCGGAGCCAGAGCCGGAGCCGGAGCTGGAGCCAGAGCCGGAGCAGGAGCCGGAGCAGGAGCAGAAGTTAGTGTTGATTGTGGTAAACTATGCACATTTTCTCAGTGTCGTATCATGTTTCATGGTTTGGAATACGTCTTTGCATATATGGGTCATGACCTTCTATTCACGATATTCACCGTTTTGGGAACATACTGATTCATGATGTTAACTCTTCAATGTCTCAACATGAAATGACGTTGTCTGGCCCATGTGACTCCTTTTATAGTCTGTTTAGAAATGATGCCGCCTATCTGATCTGAAAGTTGCTTCTTCTTCCGTTTCGGGGCTTTTCCAACACAATGAATGTCCCTCACCCGTACCAAGCCTTGTGACCTGCAGCTTATAGAAACGGGTCCACTTGTCGACTTCAGGAATGTACAGCCTGTACTGATCTGACATGCTGCTCCTCTGAAAGTTCTAACTCAAATGACGAACATCATTACCCTTTTACGTATATACCTTCTCACGCATGCGCATAAAGGTATGGTACAGGAGTGTCAGTTTGAATGTGTGTGATACGTATGACCAGTGTCCCTCCTCCCATGCATAAAGGAACTATCGTGCGTGGTACGGCTCCGTTTAAACTATGCACATTTTTTCCAAATATATGTGCCATGACCTTCTATTCAGATATTGTTTGCCTTTAATCTCTTGGGGTACTGTTGAACAAATATATAGGTAACTCTTCAATGTCACAACAATGAAATGTTGATTAGTTAATCAACAAAACAACACTGTGATAGGAACATAGTCAGGAGACGCTTTTCAATCTTTATAATAAGAAAAACATTAACCTGTTTACAATTTACAGTTTTATTTACAAATGATAGAACATACAACATAAAAAAAATTCAATAGGTATGCAAAATATATGAACAAATGATCATAGTCCCTCCCCTGGACACAAATATATTCAAGTGTCTCACACGAAACTTATCTGAAACATTTAATGTCTGACGCAGTGTCACCACACGTTGTTCAAACATAGGGGCACGTAGATTGCAGGAGTCTGTAATATTCCATCACTGGGTCAGTCACTTCGTCCATCGGTAGACCGTCGAAGTCCATGGTAACGGAGTAAACAGTAATAAGTGATGGCATCGGGGTCTCCTGTTTAGTAGGAACCGGTCTTGGTAAGTTCCTTTGGTTTTTGCCTCATCTGGATGGGACACCGAACATACGTCAGCATCTGGGCATAGAAATGTCTCATTTTGGGACGATGCCACAACAAGTAATGTCTTGGATACCAGTCATCGCCACTGTCAACATCTGTTTCACGAGCAGCATCCGTCTGATCTGCAGGTTCATCCACGAGTCTGGTCAGTCGTGTCCAGTTTATACTGAATGTTCAATTCGAAAATTTGCTCCATTAGTAAGGTCCCTGAAAAGGTCCACTAGTGAGGTCCCTGAAAAGATCCATTAGTGAGGTCCCTGAAAAGGTCCGTTAGTGAGGTCCCTGAAAAGATCATGTTCATGGTTCATTTTGGGTACTAAAGGGTGTTCGTCGATCTCAATTTCGTTTTCGTCTGCATTTTGGTGCTTGCGACGGGGTTGTGGTGGATCCAATACAGATGAAACTCGTTTCTCTACCTCTGGGTTTTCCTTCTTATACTTTCGGGGGCGAGACCTAGCCCAGTGTTAAAGCATTTGCTTGATGCGCGGTCGGTTTGGGCTCGATCTCCGTCAGTGGGCCCATTGGGCTATTTCTCACTCCAGCCAGTGGACCACGACTGGTATATTAAAGGCCGTGGTATGTGCTATCCTGTCTATGGGATGGTGCATATAAAAGATCCCCTGCTGCTAATTGAAAAGATTAGCCCACGAATTGGTGACAGCGGGTTTCCTCTCTCAATATTGGTGTGGTCCTTAACCATATGTCCGACGCCATATAATCATAAATAAAATTAAATATGTTCATATACTTACCATTTGTGACACCCAATAGCCAATATGTATTTTTGTGCTGGGGTGTCGTTAAACAAACATTCAATCAATCAAATCAATCATAAATAAAATGTGTTGAGTGTGTCGTTATATAAAACATTTCATTCCTTCTTATACTTTCTGACACCTCTCTCCGATCGATGACAAGTATGTTTTCCACCCGGAATGATTGCAAACGTTACCACTGAGGCCAGCGCATCCACATACCACTTTCAAGATATTAACACCCAAGAACTGCTTTCTATATCGAATAGGACGCCGGTAGAAGGACCCTTTCCAAGCAGTAGTGATAGGTATTGGCCAAAGTAATCTGCAATGCAGCGGTCTCCTGAAAAATATGTATGAAGTCATACAACTTATTAATATTTAATATGGGGCAATTTGTATTTTTTGTTTATATCTAGAGAAATATTTTATTAATATGTCTGTTAACACACACACGCACACACACACGCACACACACACACACACACACACACATATGCACGTACGCACGCACGCACACACACACACACACACACACACACACACAACACAACCTCTTTTGAACCCCACCCCATTTGAAAAACTGAATCCACATATAAATATTTGACTTACCTGGTGAGCAGTAGTATTTTATTCGCTTGTTTTGCAACTCTTTCTAAGCAAGCCCGCCTTTAACGGTCTTTTGCTCCTGCAATTAAATTCGACGTATTTCCCTTTGCTGTCCTCAACAATCAACTGGTCACACGTCAGGATGTGGTGCTCATGATGTCCGCGAAGTCTAAACAATTTGCAGGAATGCAAGAACAAAGTGTTCTGAAGAGCCTAAGCGCTGTGATTTCCGAAAACCAACTTTCCCCATATTACTTCTTCAACTTCCGGTGTTATAGGGTTCGCTTGCTTAACACGTGTGCCGAAACCCAAAGTTGAAAGTTCGTTCATACTTGTATCAGAAATTTTGCGAAAAAAGGGGCAAATCTTGTGTCTATGTCATGAACAAAGTTTTTGTCATTCACATTAGTGTCACGCAGATGTCGTAGCAATCCACAGGCTATCAATAGCATGTACAGAGATCGCGGCGGGTAAAGACCCACGTCCTGTTTCACGCTTCCATCATGACATTTCCTAAATGCAAATTAATATTCGCAATAAGGTGATATGATCAAGTTGTTCTGCCATATTCAAATGCAGACCGCGGCTTAACTGTTCAAAGTATGATATGACGAAAGCTGTAAAGATGCCTGTCAAGTGACGTGGGTTATGGATGTGTGTTTAAAAAGGATTAAAATCCTCAATGCTACAAAACGATTTTGTACGTTTTGACTCGTGCATCTGTGATAGACGAAGGGGCGGTACTCGTCTACTGGTGCAGACTCGTATCAACCCCCTTCGTCTGTCACAGATACACTCGACATAACATACAATAACTATAACAAATTTCTCAAACTATAAACACTTCTAAAATATTTTAATGTATATTGCATATGATGTTCTACAAAACACAACGCTTGTAATGATACCAAAATTATTTCTATACCATTTGTTTCCGGTTTCGACCACTTTTTCGCTTTCAACGACCAGACTATATTGCCTCAACTACCCATAGAAGTCGAAGACGAATATCATTTCCTTATCAAGTGCTCTCTATATAATGGTTTTAGAACTTATTTACATTACACAATAATAATACAATACTTGTTTGAGATCCAATAATCCATTAAACAAGACAAACCTTTATTAACAAAAACAAAGATTCAAGCACAGTTTTGAGGAAAAAAATAATTTAAATAATGATTTGACAATTGCCATGTCTATTTTATGCATCAATTAGGACTAGGTTCATGTATGCAGACGTAAGCTGAAGTGAATATTTAATAAACTGTTCGTCAGTGTTTGTATGCTGATATAGGTAAAAATGGCACTGTTCAGAAGGCTGGAAATGACGTATTTTGACACCTATATTTTAACAGATTTACCTTCAAATGCATGTATTTTCGAATCATCCCTAGACCATTGAAATAACAGTGTCATGCGCCACCCTCGTACCCCACACACAAAGACACGCGTAGAAATACACAGCACTGGCTCTGTATAGTTTCATTTCATTTCCACTTATTTCGTGCTTATCTCCAATTAAGGTTCGAACACGCTGTCCTGGGCACACGTCAGCTATCTGGGCTGTCTGTCCAGGACAGTGGGTTAGTTGTTAGTGGATACTGAAAGAGAAGAGGGTATAGTGGTCTTACACCTACCTAAGTCGTTAAAACTCGCTCTGGGTGGGAGCCGGTACAGGGATGCGAACCCAGTACCTATCAGCCTTATATCCAATGCCAGTCATGTATGATTAAGTCAGCTGCCCGTGCCTTGAACAGATTGTTGTATTCTCTTGTTTATTTGCAGCCGGGGTACGACGCGGGACGTTCGTTGTCAGTCTACAGACGAAAAGCGTCAAAAAATGCAATACTCATCGTCATTTCTTTCACATAGAATACAGCTCGCAGCATCCGCGAAACGACACACTGTCAAAATGAATTACAGAACGTTCATCGTAATTTAAGCCGTGGAAGGAAGCAGTCGAAGTCATGTGACGTGCATAGCTTTGTTTACAATAGATTTGGAGATTCTCGACTTTATACAAATTTAAATTGTAAAAATAAAAAAACAACACAAGACCAAAAAACCCAAAAGGAAATAAAACAAAACGAAACAACCAAAAACCCTAAACAAACAACAACAAAAAAAAGAAAGAAAGAAAAAGAGAAAAAAGAAGGAAAAAAAGAAGAAGGAAAAAGACTTGAATTGATGTGATAATGTGTACATGATGTTATACATATATAGAAGATTCGAACTCCCGCTCAGTCGGTGACGACGTCAATAACTGGAGTAATCGAAATTGAATTCGAGTGCACTTTTTATGAGCGCAACGTATGTCTAACAACTCTACGTCATCTTACTGTGACGCGATTCTAGCCAGCTCAGCGGGGCCTCCGCCCGTCTACAACCACACGACCCAGATGGCTATGACGGCCATGCTTGGGATTTTCATGGCCATCGCGTTCCTAGGCAACGTCGTGCTCATTCTGACCATCGTGAAGACTCGGCAGCTGCACACGCGTGCCAACTTCTTCGTGGCGTCGCTTGCCACCTCCGACATCGGCGTGTCGCTGCTCGTGATGCCGTTCGGGATCTACCAGCAGGCGAGCAACAAGGAGTGGCGTCTAGGCGAGGTCGTATGTCTGCTGTCGACGAGCGTGGACGTGATGCTGTGCACGGTGTCCAGCCTGCACCTGTTGTGCCTGTGTCTGGACCGCTACCTCGCCATCTGCCACCCGTACCTGCTGCAACACGTGGGGAAGCGGCTTACCTGCCAGATTATCGTCGCTTGCTGGGTGCTTCCCATCTTCATCTCCTTCCTGCCCATCATGAACAAGTGGAACACCATCGGCATCGAGCACTTCATCGCCTGCCTGGTGCCGCCAGAGGGCGTGTGCGTGTTCCTCGTGAACCCGGAGTTCGCCGTGATCTGTTCCATCGTGGCCTTCTACATCCGGCTCGGCTGTAAGAAACATCGCGGCAAAATAGACAATGAGCCTTCTCAATCTATTACATTGCAAGATTCCACAATTAGATGACGCGAAAGTGTGTGCGTGCGTGCGTATCCGTTCGTGTTCTTATGCGTATATGTGTAATCATGTGTATGCATGCGTATATTTTGTGTGTATGTATTGTGTGTTATGTTTGAGTATAGTGTGTATTATTTGTGTGTGTATTGTGTTATGTTTGAGTATAGTGTGTATTGTGTGTGTTTGTGTGTGTGTGTGTGTGTGCTAATTATGTGCGCATTTAATGGTGCCATTTCGTCATCGTCTTTTCAAAGAACGTTTTGACACTGTCCTGGTTATTCACAAAAGGGATTATATAAAATAATATGTATAATAAAAAAAGGATTACACTCGCGTGCGAGGCATACTGATTTTACGAAACATGTGTTACGATTCATATATTAAATTTTTTGCATACTTTGTTCTTTTAATAACGAGAGGAAGAGACACAAAGAAAGAGAGACAGACAGGGATGGAGGGAGAGTGGAGGGGGAGGGAGACACAGAGACGACTGAGAGAGACAGAGATGGGGAGGAAGGCACGTTCCTGACGATAGACTAACATAGTTAATTAAAGCCCCAGTCACACCGGGCCTGCGACCAGGTTACGACCTAGCTGCAACCGAAAAATGTTGGAATCGCGGGCAAATCGTAGAAAGAGCGCACGACTGGTCGAAGAGGTCGTGGGTGATCGACAGAGCAAAATCAGTCGCAGCAAGGTCGATTGTCATATTCAAAACTTCTAACCTGCATTTCCACATCGTAAGAGGTCACAGACAGGTCTTACATGGTTGTACCACCAATCGCGCATGTATGCACCACCAGTCGTGCATGATCGCGAGTCAAGTAGTCGCACGATTGGTCGTGCTACTGGTCATGCCACCTGGCGATTGGTGGTGCCACCTGTCGTACGAGGTCATGATCGGTAGTGCGACCAGTCACGACCTGCCCTGACTGACCTTATGATTGGTGGTACCACTAGTCTTTAGCTCGCAGACCAGTATATTTTGAGTGGCTTCTGGGGTTTAGGTCACTCTCCACTATGACAACCGAAGAGAGCATATCGCTATGGCAGGTGTACCAGTGCCGCCGAGAAGACTCGAACTTATGATCGCGAGCATTTATGTATCTGATCTCACGACCCATCTCACGACTGGTTACGATCGATCGTGCGAGCGGTAGCAGGTCGCCACGATTAATCGTACAATTGGTCGCTGATCGCCACTACTAGTCGCATGATTACCTACGATTGATCTTGCGATCACTCATCTCCAATCGTTACGACGACCTACCACCAGTCTTAAGAGCAATCGCAAATGGAGATTGTAGGAAGCATTGCCGATTGGTCGTACCTAGGCCATATTACCACCAATCGCACGATTCAGAAAACGTACGATGCAGTGTGACTGAGGCTTTAAGTGAAGAGTTTAATATACTTCACTTTAATAGACATCGCTGTCTTCATGGTGAGAGCTAATGAGAGAGAGAGAGAGAGAGAGAGAGAGAGAGAGAGAGAGAGAGAGAGAGAGAGAGAGAGAGAGAGAGAGAGAGAGAGGGGGGGGGGGGGATGGGAGGAGTGCGGGTGCACATACCTGACTTCTTTAAATGTACTCTAGGTTTTGATTTCTATATTTCGCAACCTCTGAGATACCTTATGGGGAAATGTTACTATCGCATGCAGCGCCACTATTACAGAGCAGCGGTAGACTCCTTAGGCCTCATTACACAGATCACTTCCGGGTGAGAGTTCATTCATCACGGTCCACCATAGTTCCTAATAGTGACACATGTTATGGTTCACATATTCACTTCTAGGAAATGGTGAAAAATTAAAACAATATGTATTTTTAATGGTAAGCCTTCTGGCTGTATTTTGCCCATGTTATTTTGTAATATTGTGCATCGACTTTTTGGGACATGGGTGTATAGCGCAAGAGACAGCCGGAGTGAGTTAATGAACCACCTGTTCGGACCGGTACTACAACCAAATGCGGTCATATAGCAAAAAAATAAGACGGAAATGTTCTCAGTTTTGGAGTGAAAATAAATGCTTATATAATGTATGTTAGCAATGGTGTATGTTGTTAGTGCCAACAAGAATCCGTTCTATTAGCGATCTTCGTTTGAAATTGAGCAATTTAACATAGGTTTGAATGGCAGATGACAGAGCGATAGTGGCGTGACGTCACTAAGGATAGGAACACAAAGTGACGTAACAAAATACAATCCATCTATATAGCCATAAATAGTCTGGTTTTAGTTTTCAAAACATGTTTTTTTTATATACAGAGGTGGATCTGGGGTTCGGTGAGTGGACCCAAACTTTCCTTGGCATTCAACCTCATGTCATTGCCTCCCCGCCTGTAAATGGATTTTCTGGATCCCCCACTGATATACATTGTGTTTGTGTCAACGTAGGACAAAAATGATATAGCAAAAAGAGATGATGTGTGAAATTAAATAAAATTCTATCAAAAATTGTATGATTAAAAGAGACTGGTGTACTTCATGTTAGTCCTAAAACGGACGACAATCACGGAACTGTCATTTTATCTTCGTATTCAATACAGTATCACAAATCTTAGCGTAATTTGTTTGACTAGTTCATCACGTTTGACAGGCAGGTCATTTTATGACACGCAGTTTCATGTCCTACAGAACTATATATGGCAATATCGACACCTCACCAATTTTTCACTCCGACCCCAGCCCCACCCACGATGGACATTTTGATGGAAAATAATGTTATTTAAAGTTTCTTTTGTTTAATGACGCCACTAGGGTATATTGATTTATTAATCATCGGCTATTGGATGTCAAACATATGGCCATTTTGACAGTCTTAGAGAGGAAACGCGCTAAAAAATACTGACGTCCAAAAGAAACTATACCAAGAAAAAATTATTTAATTTCCATAAAGTTTATAATTTGGATAATGGAAATAAAATGGTGATTAAATGTTTCTGCTTTTATGGCATGAAATTTGGTTCCCAAGATTCCACAACATCACTCTCATAAACGGTAGATATTCATGCTAACCTGAAACCTTTTTACCGTGTACTTCCATTATTCTACCCGCAATATTAACTGTAAACGATGGAAAATGCGTAGTGATTCGTTTGTAGCCCTATATAGCTGTTTGGTAGTAATGTTAATAGAAATAAACGTTATCCAGATTTTAGAGCATTTTCATTTCATTCGGGCAAAAACAAACCTGCCTCGTCCCCCCCCCCCCCCCCCCCCACACACACACACACACTTACAAAAATGGGAGCCTGTACGCCTATGTAACAACCTATCAGAATTGAAAACATTTATGATTATCAATAAAGCCGCTATCTATGTCAGTCAAACGCTTTTTTGCATTTATTAGAAGCAAGAAATGTTTTGAGAAATGTTGCGAAAACCTAACGTTGGAACAAGACAAAACACAACAGTTGACGACGTCGCCGAAAACAGTAATCAATACCTATAGCTCGGCTCTCTAGTCCGCCCAGTTGAGACATATATATGATAGAAACTCACGAAGACGATATTGAAGAATCATTTTGCAATAAATAAAAAAATACCCGTATACGGTGGTGTACATGTTGTTCCCAGCATAGGCGTACTGGCTCCCATTTTTCTAGGGAGGCTGCAGGCTGATGTTTGCCGAATTAAACGTGAGTTGCCCCTTGCCCTGCAGTCCTATCTCGTACACTGATGGTTCCCAGTTTGGGAGTTTGTTGTGGTTCACTGAAAATGTTGTTTCCATTTATGTAAATAATTTCTGCAAGTTGCATAAGCGTACGAGACAGGGGTGATGGTTCGGGATCGGTGGGGTCACAACTTGGAGCTGGAGAAGATCTTCAAATTGGGGGTAAAACCGAAAGATATTCAGGCAAAACGAGCTGACCTAAAACCTGTTCACCATGTAATACACCTGCGCAAAAGTTAAGCTGCTTAACGCACCATCTTTTTTTTTCTCTCACAGACACGGACACGCCATGTCGTACACTGGTGGCACAGACCGCACCTAAGTCTGCTCACCAAAGTATTTGCGTTATATGTTAAAGTTAAAATCGTTCTTTAAAAATATTTCTTTCACCGCCACAGTACAATGGAACAATAAACGTGTTACTACTGAAAGTTATTTTAATTTTAATGTTTTTTAAACTCAAGTAATGAGCGCATTTGTAGTGGGACCGCACCCCCCCCCCCCCCCCCCCTCCCCGTATTTACTGGCCTGCATGACGGCACATAGTTATGCGCAGCAAAAATTAAAACAACCAATTCTGTCGCTAATGTTTACAGAAACAGCAACAAATAATGGATCCGACTTTTTGTAAGTTCTAAACAACAAACACTTCCTGTTATAGTCTGTTTCAGAAAAATGTAGATTATGCAAATGAGATAAATATAAATGCTGTTCCATGCTCCTTAGTTTGGACAACACAAAATGACAATATAAAAAAAAGTCAATGTCAGAAATGTTGATCATTATTCAACAAAAGTTGTTTATTATTAACTGTGTAAATGAGCACAAATTGTGTTCATTACATATACGACAATCAATGATAATTTTGAAACAGACTATAGCTAAAATAGGCCATGCTGTAAGTGCAAGTTTCAAAGCCATATAGTATGCTTGGATGTTTACGTTAACAGATAAAATAAAACATTTATTGATTCATAAATTACAGTAAGGTATGTATTGAAGCTTCTATGTAAATTTGTGTAAGTTGATATACAAGGTTAATCATTACAGCGGTGACAGACTCGTGTTGACAGGTGATACAAAAACACGTTGATCGAGTGCATTAATTCAGAGTGTTTTTTCAATCAAATTGTTATCTATCAGTTTTATAAATATATTCACAATCAAGATGTTTTGTTTTAACCATTGTTTTATGAATTAAATTAACGTTGTTTGTTTGTATACAAACATACTCCAACACTTATTTTAAGACGTAATGTAACGTCATTAACATGCGCAGAATTTTGTGTCGCGTAGACTAAGGTGACATGAGTGTACTATGAGAGTACCAATAATATTTAACATTTTTTAAATGTGTATCTTCTTGCAACAGATACTACTGAAAAAAGCAGAAGAAACTTGAGATGACGTCCTGGAGATACTGAAGGATTTTATTAACACTTTCCAACACAGTTTATAACTATTGCTCCACAGCTGATACAAACGACCTGATGGTCGGTAACGTTATCTGTAAATGTCAGCCAACACCCGGACACGGTTTTGAGTCTGTCAATGATCAATATCGGGTATAGTCACCCTGTGCCTGGATGACGGACTGGACACGCGTCATCATGCTGGACACCAAGTGACGAATAATCAAACATGGTATTCTCTGCCATTCATCGTGAAGGCCCGAGTCAATTCCTGTACATTCTGCACAGGAGGATCCCTCTCCCTCTCCATGTGTCTCAAAACATCCTAAATATGCTCTATAGAGTGCATGATTGTCAAAAAAAGAGGAACGACAACTCTATCCAAGATGACATTCTGGTATCTGTGGTAGCCCATTAAGTGTTTCGGGTACAGTCACCAGATCCAGTTTACAGTAAAGTGCATGATTGTCAAAAAGAGGAACAACTCTATCCAAGATGACATTCTGGTATCTCTGGCTGCCAATTAAGTGTTTCGGGTACAGTCACCAGATCCAGTTTACAGTAAAGTGCATGATTGTCAAAAAGAGGAACAACTCTATCCAAGATGACATTCTGGTATCTCTGGCTGCCAATTAAGTGTTTCGGGTACAGTCACCAGATCCAGTTTACAGTAAAGTGCATGATTGTCAAAAAGAGGAACAACTCTATCCAAGATGACATTCTGGTATCTCTGGCTGCCAATTAAGTGTTTCGGGTACAGTCACCAGATCCAGTTTACAGTAAAGTGCATGATTGTCAAAAAGAGGAACAACTCTATCCAAGATGACATTCTGGTATCTCTGGCTGCCAATTAAGTGTTTCGGGTACAGTCACCAGATCCAGTTTACAGTAAAGTGCATGATTGTCAAAAAGAGGAACAACTCTATCCAAGATGACATTCTGGTATCTCTGGCTGCCAATTAAGTGTTTCGGGTACAGTCACCAGATCCAGTTTACAGTAAAGTGCATGATTGTCAAAAAGAGGAACAACTCTATCCAAGATGACATTCTGGTATCTCTGGCTGCCAATTAAGTGTTTCGGGTACAGTCACCAGATCCAGTTTACAGTAAAGTGCATGATTGTCAAAAAGAGGAACAACTCTATCCAAGATGACATTCTGGTATCTCTGGCTGCCAATTAAGTGTTTCGGGTACAGTCACCAGATCCAGTTTACAGTAAAGTGCATGATTGTTAAAAAGAGGAACAACTCTATCCAAGATGACATTCTGGTATCTCTGGCTGCCAATTAAGTGTTTCGGGTACAGTCACCAGATCCAGTTTACAGTAAAGTGCATGATTGTCAAAAAGAGGAACAACTCTATCCAAGATGACATTCTGATATCTCTGGCTGCCAATTAAGTGTTTCGGGTACAGTCACCAGATCCAGTTAAAGGAGATGCATCATAACTGAATGCCCACCAAAGGAACGTTGTCCGGAATGTTACGTTGATCATAGGCCGTACCTATAGATCTCCATACTAGAGTTCGACCGTCCTTATGTGGAGGAGGAACCCACTTTCATCTGACCAGTGTACCCTTCTCCAGGTCCTTAGGTTCCAGTGGGCTCTTGTGGCACACCACCTCAGACGCTCCTGTTTGTGATGTCTGACTGGTCTCCGAGCTCTCATCCCAGCAGCATGTAGCCTCCTCCTGACCGTGAACATAGACATTATGTTATGTATTCCCAATCGAGTCCGTAACACTCTGCTGTTGATCAATGGGGATAGGCTTGCAAAGCGAACTTGGACCCGATTTTCACAGGCATGTCTTCCTCGTTCATTTGCCCCCCCCCCCCCCCCCCCCCAATAATGTCCACCATGCTACGGGCCTGCTGATATATCGAAGGGTGCGGTATGTGCTATCCTATCTGTGGGATGGTGCATAATAAAAAGAAAAGACTCTTGCTACTAATGGAAAAATGTAGCGGGTTTCCTCTCTAAAACTATGTGAACAATTGTTGCATGCTGGTTCAGTGTTTACGAAAAAAACAAAAAAAACGTAAACAGAACAGAAAAAAAGTTCTCAAATAAAAACCAGCATTCTGAGAATACTGCTAAAACATGGTCTCGGTGGTCTCGTGGTAGGTACATGGTTCGCAACCCGGTACAGGCTCCCACCCAGAACCAGTTTTGACGACTCAATAGGCAGGTGTAAGACCACTACACCCTCTTTTCTCTCACTAACCAACTGTCCTGGACAGAAATCCCAGATAGCTGAGGTGTGTGCCCAGGACAGCGTGCTTGAACCTTAATTGGATATAAGCACGACCCTACGGGGTCCAACAAAATGTCGTGTCTCCCTAAGTTCAAAGCGCAATAACTCTGTCAAACATGGGTAAATCGCTGTGATAGTCAAACTTGATCTGTAATAGTAATAGTACACGATAAAGCTATATACAGATATGTGGGACAGCTGGACAGAGAGACAGACGGAAACAAAACTTATAGTCCCATCAGGCTGAAGCGGTAACAGACTAATAAATGCACTGCATTTAATATCGTTCTCCCTCTCTCTCTATGTCTGTCTCCGTCTCTCTCTGTGTCTGTCTCCGTCTCTCTCTGTGTCTGTTTCACTCTGTTTCTGTCTCTCTGTTTCTCTCTCTCTCTCTCTCTCTCTCTCTCTCTCTCTCTCTCTCTCTGTGTGTGTGTGTGTGTGTGTGTGTGTGTGTGTGTGTATGCAACATCATATTTGAGAAAACAGTAAAAACAATTTACTGCACAGATGTAGACAACAAGTTATAGTCATTCCCACAGGGAACGCCTGTTTGTTTTACACTATGGCATGAACTACAATTTATTTATTTTTGAGCCGGTTGTTTTCTAATTTGCACAGAAATATATATATTTTTGTTATTACCAAAACACTTTTACTTTCCTCCTTACATCAAACAAAACTGTTATTATTTATAAAAAACAAACATTTTTGTAGGATTATGGGATGGACTATGCATGTGAATGATATTTTGTTATGACCAAAATCTGATTAAAATTAGTTCTACTGGTCTACCAATAGATCTAACAACATTGCGTGGACTCCCATGTCCAGGTGACATTTCATCTATAAATAACAATTTAAATATCGACCAATTACACTTCGCCTTTTATAGCGTTATCCGGGAGCATACAAATTCTAAAAATATCGGGCGAGACTATTTATGCAATAGGCAAACTTGTTGGTCAATTTCAACATTGAAAAAAAAAAAAACAGGGGGAAAAGTGCAGTAATAAACTCTGGATTGCATACTAATATAAACAGATTATATGGCTATACCATCACGGTTTTTTTTCCGTCTTGAAACGAATTTTATGTAACATTTTATATTACAATTAGTTTCCGGCATACTTCGTAATTCACCCGAATTATTTCGTATAACCTCGGCATTATCCCGAATGTTTTCAAATTCTTTTCAAATCACTGGCATGATTTTGCCAGTAAGGTTTTGATTGGTCGAATGAAAGGTCAACTGGACATGAGCTCCAACGGGCTGCTGTTAGATCCACATGTAATAGTGGAGCTAATTTTAATTAGATTGGACCAAAATAGTCATGTTTCCTGAACCTATATAACCGAGTACATTGTATCTTCTCCCTCACACCCGAGTTTACTTATTCTATAGTCATGTACATGTTTACCGATTTTATACAGTCATGTACATCCTTCAAAGATATGTTTACCGATTCTATACAGTCATGTACATCCTTCAAAGATACATTTACCGATTCTATAGTCAGATACATCCTTCAGATATGTTTACCGATTCTATACAGCCATGTACATCCTTCAAAGATATGTTTACCGATTATATAGTCATGTACATCCTTCAAAAATGTTTACCGATTCTATAGTCATGAACATCCTTCAAATATATGTTTACCGATTCTATACTGTCATGTACATCCTTCAAAGAAATGTTTACCGATTCTATATAGTGATGTACATCCTTCAAAGATACGTTTACCGATTCTATACAGTCATGTACATCCTTCAAAGATATGTTTACCGATTCTATAGTCATGTACATCCTTCAAAGATATGTTTACCGATTCCATACAGTCAAGTACATCCTTCAAAGATATGTTTACCGATTCCATACTGTCATATACATCCTTCAAATATATGTTTACTGATTCTATACAGTCATGTACATCCTTCAAAGATATGTTTACCGATTCCATACAGTCAAGTACATCCTTCAAAGATATGTTTACCGATTCCATACTGCCATATACATCCTTCAAAGATATGTTTACTGATTCTATACAGTCATGTACATCCTTCAAAATATGTTTACCGATTCTATACTGATATATACATCCATCAAAGATATGTTTACCGATTCCATACAGTCATGTACACCCTTCAAAGATATCACGACTGGTATATCAAAGGCTGTGGTATGTGCTATCCTGTCTGTGGGATGGTGCATATAAAAGATCCATTGCTGCTGATTGGAAAGAGTAGCCCATGAAGTGGGAACAGCGGGTTTCCTCTCTCAATGTCTGTGTGTGGTCCTTAACCATATGTCCGACGCCATATAACCGTAAATAAAATGTGTTGAGCGTGTTATTAAATAAAACATTTTCTTCCTTCCTTCAAAGATATGTTTACTGATTCTATACTGTCATATTGGTGAACATAATGAAGCTATGTTTACTGATACTAATTTACTGTATATCATTCGTAGCTATGGCTACTGATTTTAAACATTCACAAATGTCCATCAATCAAAGTTACTTTTTCTGATTCTATAAAGCCACGTGAGTGTGTGTCCTTTGAAAGAATAGTTACTGTTCCCATACAGTTAAATGTATGTTTACAAAACTTCGACTGATTGTACACAGTCAAGTAAGTCCTTTGAAAATATGTGTACTGTAACTCCGTGTCATATGTCCTTCACAAATAAATTTACTGATCAAATACATCGTATATCCTTCGAAAATATGTTTACTTATCAGTTTTGATTTTATGTCCACCTAAGTTATATTTACTGATCGTATTTAGTAATATATATCCTCCAGTTAGTTGATCCTGTGCCATTGGCTACATCCATCAAAGTTATGTTGAGTCATGAATATCTACCAGTTGATCCTCTACCTTTGACTACGTCCATCAAAGTTATGTTCAGTCATGTATGTCTACCAGTTGATCCTGTACAGCTGGCTACGTCCATCAAAGTTATGTTCAGTCATGCATGTCCACCAGTTGATCCTCTACCCTTGACTACGTCCACCAAAGTTATGTTCAGTCATGTATGTCCACCATTTTATCCTCTATCCTTCACTACGTCCATCAAAGTTATGTTCAGTCATGTATGTCCACCAGTTGATCCTCTACCCTTGACTATGTCCATCAAAGTTATGTTCAGTCATGTATATCTACCAGTTGATATGTCTATCAGTATATCTACCAGTTGATCATCTACTCTTGACTACGTCCATCAAAGTTATGTTGAGTCATGTATGTCCACCAGTTGATCCTCTACCCTTGACTACGTCCATCAAAGTTATGTTCAGTCATGTATGTCCACCAGCTGATCCTGTACAGTTGGCTACGTCCATCATGTATGTCCACCAGTTGATATGTCCATCAGTTATGTTCAGCCATGTGTGCCCACCAGTTGATATGCCCATCAGTTATGTTCAGCCATGTGTGTCCACCAGTTGATATGTCCATCAAAGTTAAGTTCAGTCATGTGTCCACTAGTTGATATGTCCATCAAAGTTATGTTCAGTCATGTGTGTCCACCAGTTGATATGTTCATCAAAGTTATGTTCAGTCATGTATGTCCACCAGTTGAGATGTCCATCAAAGTTATGTTCAGTCATGTATGTCCACCACCTCATATGTTAATCAAAGTTATGTTCAGTCATGTATGTCCACCAGCTGATATGTCAATCAAAGTTATGTTCAGTCATGTATGTCCACCAGTTGATATGTCCATCAAAATTATGTTCAGTCATGTATGTCCACCAGTTGATATGTCCATCAAAGTTATGTTGAGTCATGTATGTCCACAAGCTGATATGTCCATCAAAGTTATGTTCAGTCATGTGTATCCACCAGTTGATATGTCCATTAGTTATGTTCAGTCGTGTATGGCCACCAGTTGATATGTCCATCAAAGTTATGTTGAGTCATGTATGTCCACCAGTTGATATGTCCATCAAAGTTATGTTCAGTCATGTATGTCCACCAGCTGATATGTCCATCAGTTATGTTCAGTCATGTGTATCCACCAGTTGATATGTCCATCAGTTATCTTCAGTCATATATGGCCACCAGTTGATATGTCCATCAAAATTATGTTCAGTCATGTATATCCACCAGTTGATATGTCCATCAGTTATGTTCGGTCATGTGTGTCCACCAGTTGATATGTCCATCAAAGTTATGTTCAGTCATGTGTATCCATCAGTTGATATGTCCATCAGTTATGTTCAGTCATGTGTGTCCACCAGTTGATCCTGTACAGTCGATCTATCCATCAAAGTTAATCCAATCTTGAAAAGCCTCCTTTGAACATTATCTATCCATGTTCATTGTTTGTAATTCACACAGTGAACGTCAGCGTTCACTTGGATCCCGTGAACACTGATAGTCTGTCCATACACAACGTTCAGCTCCTCTAGACGTCGACCGAGAGAGCCGAGTCCACCTGACATCGAGCCTTCTTCCACCTTCGCATTCGGCCCCTGCACACTGCAAACAGAGAACATGGAAATATTGCTTTAGTTAAGAACTGACCGAAATTATGTTTTGGTTCATGGAAGTATGAACCGAACTAAACTGTTTAACTCTCTGTGGTCACATGCTGCAATCGAGCTCGATCTACGTTTAGAATAAAGATAAGTAACTCTAATTTTAACTTGTTCATACACAATCCCACAATTTTCCGGCTATTCCCATAATCGGTTAGTATTGCCTCAGTTACACATAGCTAAAGACCATTTTACGACCACTTGCGACCAAAAACCCCCACGAATATCGGCAACCTTCTTGCGACCAAAAACTAAAAACTTGACTGGTCGCCGATTAGTTGTTGGTGTGTGTCACAGTGTGCCTCGTCGCTGACCAGTAGGCGATCAGTCGACACAAGCAACCAATCGGCGACCAGTCATGTTTTTTGTTTTGGTCGCAAAAAGGTTGCCGATATTTGTGGGGGTTTTTGGTTTTTTAAATGAATGGAAAAATAAATATTTACAAGATAAGTAATGTTGTTTTTTTAAAGCCGCACGCCCTAGTTCCATCCAGCGAAAATAAATTATAATTTTGGTTAATCTACAAACCTGTAACACACTTAGATCACGTTTTTATAAAATGGAGTGAAAAAGCAGGTTTTATATCGATAAATACCATGGGAATCCCCATGTCCCAATTGCTTGAACTAATTTTGAAAGTTAGTATTCTGATGTCACCGTTAGATGTCGCTCGAAGCACAAAAATGCCTACGTCACGACAAATTTCACAGAGTGCGCACAGATTTGGGGTGCGTTCCTTTCACCTCTCCTGGACATGTTCCAACTGTTCTGTCCTGGACAGCGAACGGAATGAGTTTGGAACAGGAATTTACTTTACGAACATGGGTGCTTCTGTTTAGGAAGTGGCTGCTGCAGCAATCATGATACTTGAATGTGAATAAGACGACACTGACCATGTTGACTATACTACAGTGTTTGAAATAATAAATTTTATATATTTTGTATAAACCGCATTAGCCTACATTCGCTATTTGGAACCGGGTACTAGTGCCTAACCTATTGTTATTAGCAATTAGATGCACCATTTATTATTGGTGGTGGTGGTGGTTGGGGGTGGTGGGTGGTAGTGGTAGTCGTTTTTTTGGTGGGGTTTTTTTTTCGGGGGGGTGGGTGGGGTGGTAGTAGTAGTAGTTGTAGTCGTCGTCGTCGTCGTCAGGGGTGGAGAGGCACTTCCCCTCCCCAGGACGAAAATGTAAGATTTTTTTCCCCCAACTCTATTTAAATAAAGGTAACAATATAGCATGTGTCCCCCCCCCCAAGGTTGTATTCCCTCTCCAGATATCGCAAGACTTAGCAAAATTATTGATTTTAAGGGTTTGTAACGTTTTGTATTGAGATACTTACTTGTCTGAAATTTATTGTTAATGAAAATGTTCACAAACTGTGAAGAAAAACCTCACAAATGAACAACAAGCAAACGACAACAAATCGGATGTTGATTGCGCGAACCGTGCACGAGAAAACAAACCAAACCAAAGTGATAACGGTCACGTGGTATACCAATGTCTGTGACATTGAAATGGGAATATCCCCTCTAAAAATAGATTAGACCTTGTCTGCTCAACGGTTTTCTCTCAGAGGAACGTGGCTTTTTAAGAAATAAGAAAAATGCATTTTGTGTTATTACAAACATCAGGATTACCAGGATTACCAAAAAACACTTCAGGTGAATGGAAATGTATATTCTAAATAATAAAAGGTAAGTAAAGTGTAATTTTATTTGTGAAAAAATGGGTTTAATAGCTGTCACGGGGATCCTATAATACCCGTAACTGAATAAAACACGATTATCCAAATATCTCTCCTAACTGTATATCTTTTTGATCTCTCTGTATCGGGCAATCTAATACCCGAGTGGCTCGGCTCTATGTATAATCAGAGATAAGATCTTATATAAATATATATATGTGTAGCACGTTTAGTTCGCTAGAAAACACAACAAAACACAATACACTTTGAAATCTGTATTAACACTACGCTAACAAATGTACTTGCCACAGTAGTTAATTAACAACAACAATATAATAACAACTGAGAGCTAATCACTTAATTAGTTAATCACTAGGTGTGTAGTTTACACAATATTCTAATCACTCCACCGTGATACAACACCCACACGTGTGATAATTGAGAAACGCTGCCAAGGGAACTTAATTAATAAAGGAATTAAAACTATTCCTAACTGGTTAATTTTTAATTAACCCTTAACTACTCATTCAGTAACCTTGTAATACAGAATTAATACTGGTACCTATCACAATAAAGACAATAACCTACAGTTTACCTAGGTCCTCTAGGATGACCGGCTAAGCTTTATATTACCAAATACTAGTATAAAAATATTAGAACAGTGAAGCCTACAATTTACTTCCTCAGATTACCGGAGATACTGTCTAAAGAATATTGGTATAATACAGTATTAAAATATTTAAAGTCACATCAATCACAGGTTATACAACAGAGCAGAAAAATATATTTACCACGTCCGGACTCAACTTATATAGATCGTTCAGTGGACGATGTCCGTTCCCCTGGATACTTCCAATGTGTCTTCCCGATATATCTAAAATCCTATCTATTTATTCAAAAATCTCAGACAGCGAATATCGCCTGGGGGCACAACGCGGTACCTCACCTATCATGTGATATTCCCACAACTCCCAAAATCGGTATATTTTCTTAGATGGCCAGTTTTACTGTCGCCAGTTCGCCAGCAATACCCCGGTCATAAACCGCACTACCGGAGTTATTACGTAACTACTGGCCACATGGCCTCCACATCTGGTCTAAGTGCATATTGAGACGCAGCTCCATCACCATCGCGCGGGGGTATTACGTAACCAAGCTACCCACGGCCCTCTAAAACAAATTAACATCGCCACAGGCGAAAAGATAAGAGCATGTTTCGTCACAAACCCCCACATCAAAAAGGATATTTCCTCTACTCTAGGATTAGGGAAATATACTACATTTAATCAAAACAAAATGTGCGTTAACCGACGCATCCGGGCATTTATAACACATAGTAATAAGGTGACTACCAGTAATCACACTGAGTCTGAGTCCCTGGTATACAATAAAATATATAAAAACAAAAACAGAAATCAAGAACGTCAACACATTATCACAACGTTCAACTTCGGGACAGGGCATCAGCGATTACATTGGATGTGCCCTTGATATGTTCAATGGTAATTGGGAATTCCTGCAGAAGAAGACTCCATCTCAAAACTCTCTGGTTGGTGGCTTTCATTCTGTGAATGAAGGTAAGCGGATTATGGTCAGTAAAGACAACCACTTGATGCAATGCCGATTTCACGTAGATCTGGAAATGCTTCAGAGCTTGTACCATGGCCAAAGCTTCCTTCTCTATAGTGGAATAGTTCACCTGGTGTTTGTCAAACTTTTTGGAGAAGAAACTTACAGGATGGTCCAGTCCATTTTCGTCTTCTTGGAACAGCACAGCTCCCACTCCCACGTCACTAGCATCCACAGCCAGCTTGAAAGGCATTCGGTAGTCTGGTGCTGCCATCACGGGAGACAAGGATAGCATCTGCTTGAGGCGGTTGAATGACTTCTCGCATTCGTCTGACCACTGGAACTTCGATTCCTTCTTTAGTGCCGCACGTTTTACAGGTTTTATCCGATAGGCATGCTGTCGACTCGGTGTAGCGTTGGGTTCCAAGCGCACATCCTGGCTTAAGGTATTGGTAACCATTGGGAAGTCCTGACAAATGGAAACATTGTCTTGTATCAACGTAGTCAACTTTGCTCGCTGGGGGCTGTCAAGGTGCAAGTCCGGACTCAAATCTGCTAGAATCTGGCTGTTGGTTAACTTGATCTCTGCAGTCTTGACGTCATCACAGGAAATTGAGTGACTCTCAATCTGGACAGGTAACACTGGAACTATCGGCAGTCTGTCAAAATAACCTTTTAGCAAATTGATGTGACAATACCTACTTTTCCTAACCCTATCAGGAGTGTTTATCACATACCCTGTCTCATTAACCCGTTTGTGCACCACATAGGGACAGAAATACCTGTTCTGCAATGAACTCCGTTTAATGGGAAGGTACAGCAGCACCTTATCCCCTGGTTTAAATTCCCGACTACTAGCCTTCCTATCAAACACCGATTTTATTTTCCTCTGAGCATAGCTCAGATGCTTCCTAGCTAGTTCGGTCGCCGGCCACCTCCTATCTCTAACTCTCTTATTCATTAATACTCCCTTGTCCATATAATAACCTGACATCTGATCCTCCATCTCACCCTCTGTTAACAATGTAGTGCGAGCTGCCAACAAATTTGGATCAGCCCCCTGCTCTAGGATTAACTTTTGTCTATTACAAGGTAAGTCCCCTCTATCAAACATAACTGGTTCATTTACCCTCTACGGGAGGTCAACAGGTTCCACCACACTTAGTTCCTCAGTTGACTTATCTACCATTTTACTGATAACCTCATCCACTCCAATTTCATGGCTCACACACGTATCAGACAAATCACAATTTTCCTCTGGGTCTCGTGCTACCCTTCCGGCCATAGCCCTAGTCATTACACACGCAGGATAACTAATATCATCAACCTCACACTCTTCTATTGGGAAAAGGCTGTCTTCAATTAACAATTTGTCACCTTGCGGCTGGCAACACTGACTAGTCAAATCGTTACCCAACAAAACTCCTATGTTTTCAACAGGCAAGTCCTTCACAACACGCATAACGACTGGTCCAGTTACAAACTTCGAACACAAGAAAACGTTATGTAACCGGACAACCATATTTTCTCCAGTAACTGAGGTTAAGGCCAAACTACGTCCTGTATCTGAATTTTCAATACCAGCTAAACAATCTGATGTTATAAGCGGCTGGCTACACCCTGTATCTCGATAGATTGATTTTGCCTTAGGACTCAACTCTTGTTTTACTTCACAAACCATACCAGTGGACTCATACGGGTTTACTTTCTCTGCCATAGGACTAACCATTAACTCTCTCGCTAACGGACCTGACCTCACTAAACCGACCACTTGCTCATTATCGCGTTTCCTTTTAAAACAGTCCCCGACAAGATGGTTATCCTTTTTACAGTAACTGCAATGTGGACGAAAAGTTCGTGCATTGGCTGATAATGCAAGTTTATCCTTACTTTGCCCACCAGGTGCATTCCTTGCCTGACTAGCTGACCCAACTAGATGACTCTCCCCGATAGTTACTTTCCCAGGAAAAACCTGGCTGAAATTTCTTCTTATCACCCTGTTGTATAGAGCTACCCTGTACTGCCTGAGCCTTGTGTATTAACACATAATCATCTGCCGCTATTCCTGCATCCTCTATCTTTTTGATATCACGATCCTCTAAATGAATACGTAAACTAACTGGTAATCCATTTTTAATGTCCTGTAAGATCAACAATTCCCGTAACTCGGTATATGACCCTACCTGATGAGAAACCACCCATTTATCAAACATCCCTGCCTTCTTAGCCACAAACTCACTATAAGACTGACCCTGCATTTTTTTCAACTCGCTATACCGTAAACGATAATACTCAGGTCGTAACTCATAAGCCCTCAACACTGCAGACTTAACTAGGTCGTACTGACTTGCTCGCTCATCACTCATTGAATTATAAGCTACGCTAGCCTTCCCCTTAAACTTAGACACGGCTAACAATGTCCACTTAGACTCAGGCCAATTTAGCTGCTTGGCGGCCCATTCAAAAAGTTGGAAGAACATATCTACCTCCTGGTCGTCAAATACAGGCACTGATCTATAAGCCTCCGACATGTTAAACCCATTTCCTGCTTCTCGTCTAACTTCTTCAGTATTCAACTTTAACTCATGTTCCACTTTTAATTTTGCTAACTGGAATTCTCTATCCCTCTCTTCTCTTTCTCTCCCTCTCTCTGTATCCCTCTCTTCTCTTTCTCTCTCTCTCTATCTTCTCTATCATTATATTCTTTTTCTCTATCCCTCTCTCTATCCCTCTCTTCTCTTTCTCTCTCTATCTTCTCTTTTTATATCTTCTTTTTCTCTCTCCCTCTCTCTACCCCTATCTTCTCTCTCTCTCTCTCTCCTCTATCTCTCTCTCTCTCTCTCTCTCTCTCTCTCTCTCTCTCTCTCTCTCTCTCTCTCTCTCTCTCTCTCTCTCTCTCTCTCTCTCTCTCTCTCTCTCTCTCTCTCTCTCTATCTATCTAATGCACATTCTTCTCTTTCATACTCAAGCTTTTTAAAAGCTAACTGTTGTTCCATATTCAAGTCATTTATTTCTATCTCTGGAACAATCTCACTTTCTTCCATAACAGGACTATCACCAAAACCTTCCTGGATAATAATTGTCCTTATATCTCCTAATGTTTTAGCTGATGTTAAATCAATTTCCCGCTCACTCACGATTTCAACTAACTCGGCCTTACGCGCTCGCTTTATCTCCACTACACTGAGCGTATCCAGCAAATTCTTACCCATGTTTAGATATGACGCACTTATTATTAAAAATATTTCTAGTGAACAACATTGCTACTTCTAGTTAATTTGTAAAAATAATTTATAAAGCCCCCATTTACAAACAATACTTTTTAGATATGCATGTCCCGTTTCAGATCCGGGACGAGCACCCCAATTTTTACTCCTGTCACGGGGATCCTATAATACCTGTAACTGAATAAAACATGATTATCCAAATATCTCTCCTAACTGTATATCTATTTGATCTCTCTGTATCGGGCAATCTAATACCCGAGTGGCTCGGCTCTATGTATAATCAGAGATAAGATCTTATATAAATATATATATGTGTAGCACGTTTAGTTCACTAGAAAACACAACAAAACACAATACACTTCGAAATCTGTATTAACACTACGCTGACAAATGTACTTGCCGCAGTAGTTAATTAACAACAACAATATAATAACAACCCAGAGCTAATCACTTAATTAGTTAATCACTAGGTGTGTAGTTTACACAATATTCTAATCACTTCACCGTGATACAACACCCACACGTGTGATAATTGAGAAACGCTGCCAGGGGAACTTAATTAATAAAGGAATTAAAACTCTATTCCTAACTGGTTAATTTTTAATAAACCCTTAACTACTCATTCAGTAACCTTGTAATACAGAATTAATACTGGTACCTATCACAATAAAGACAATAACCTACAGTTTACCTAGGTCCTCTAGGATGACCGGCTAAGCTTTATATTACTAAATACTCGTATAAAAATATTAGAACAGTGAAGCCTACAATTTACTTCGTCAGATTACCGGAGATACTGTCTAAAGAATATTGGTATAATACAGTATTAAAATATTTAAAGTCACATCAATCACATCAAGGTTATACAACAGAGCAGAAAAATATATTTACCACGTCCGGACTCAACTTATATAGATCGTTCAGTGGACGATGTCCGTTCCGCTGGATAATTCCAATGTGTCTTCCCGATATATCTAAAATCCTACCTATTTATTCAAAAATCTCAGACAGCGAATATCGCCTGGGGGCACAACGCGGTACCTCACCTATCATGTGATATTCCCACAACTCCCAAAATCGGTATATTTTCTTAGATGGCCAGTTTTACTGTCGCCAATTCGCCAGCAATACCCCGGTCATAAACCGCACTACCGGAGTTATTACGTAACTACTGGCCACATGGCCTCCACATCTGGTCTAAGTGCATATTAAGACGCAGCTCCACCACCGTCGCGCTGGGGTATTACGTAACCAAGCTACCCACGGCCCTCTAAAACAAATTAACATCGCCACAGGCGAAAAGATAAGAGCATGTTCCATCACAATAGCGAAAAACAATGGCGTAATGGTTAACAACTAGGGCGTGTCCCTTTAAAGATTTTAATTATTTAATAGTTCACTTGGCCAAGTGCACGTTATATCTTACACATTAGTTGCTCGACTCATAGTTCACTTGCCTCGGGCAAGGGTATTTTGTAACCCTGCATACAAAGTTACGAACAGCAACAATGCTCATAATTAAAGTTTGTTTTCAACTTTTGTTAACGACACCACTAGAACACATTGATTTATTAATCACCGGCTATTGGATGTCAAACATTTGGTAATTTTGACATTTAGTCTTAGATAGGAAACCTGCTACATTTTTCCTGTAGTAGCAAGGGATCTTTTATATGCCCTATCCCATAGACAGTATAGTACATGCCACTGCTTTTGATATACCAGTCGTGGTGCACTGGCTGGAGCGACAAATAACCCAATGGGCCCACCGACCAGGATTTATCCTAGACCGACGTGCATCAAGCAAGCACTTTACCCCTGGGCTACGTCCCGCCAAAATTGTCATAGATAATGTAAGGTGTAGAGGAAAAAGGTGGTCACAAGTCTACAGTAAAGGTAATTTTACTGCTGAAAAACAGTTAGTATCCTCCACACAATTCTATAGGGGTAAAAATAGCACATTACACCGGACTACAGACTATTCGCTGCAATAACACGACTAATGATTTATCTAAGAACATGTCATTGTGTTATTTCTGGGTGGGAAATTGTCAATGGGTGGTGCCAGGTTGTGTGATGTCAAAGATTATGACTAACAAGTGATTTTCCACTATGTTTTCCACTGGTTGCACGCACCGAGCCACAAGCTGCCGTGTTACCATTAGCAGAAGCAGATGGGGCCTAATTCACTAAACTCACGCAACTTTGCGATCTCGCAGTGCAGTGCTAAAAGACTTGCAAAGAGGATGCTTTGTTGTCTAGCAGAGACTAAGAGACCTTTGTGAATTAGGCCCATGGGGACACTTACATTAGTATGTGACAAGTATGACTAACACGTGATTTTTGACTAGTTTTTCTGCTGGGTGGAAGTACCAAGCCACAAGCTGCCGTGTTACCGTTAGCAGATGAATGCCCACATCATCTTGTGATCCAGGCGACCTTTTCACTGGACAGATGCGGGACATATCCCAGTGGTAAAAGGCCCGCTTGATGTGTCGTCGGTTTTGGATCGATCCCCGTCGTTGGGACCATTTGGCTATTTCTGGTAACACGGCAGTCAGTGCACCATAATTGGTATATCAAAGGCCGTGATATGTAGTATACTGTCTGTGGAATGGTGCATAAAAAGATCACTTGCTGCCAATGGAAAAGTGTAGCGAGTTTTTTCTAAGAATATATGTCAAAATTACCAAATTTATTACATCCAATAACCGATGATTAATAAATCAATGTGCTCAAATGGTGTCGTTAAACAAAACCAACTTTATCACAAACTGTTTGTGTCTGTTTACATGATACTCACAGAACAGTCCCTTCTTGTACCACCAGATGGCGAACACAGTGATGAAAACCAGCAAGGGAACGATCAACAAGAACCATCTTAAATCCATTTCGGTTGCCACGTTAACCGCAGCCCTTGGGCCTTTAACAATTAAGAAACATTCTCAGAATACTACTAAAGCAATACATATCCCTTACAGGGCCAAGGAAAATACATATCTCCTAAGTTCAAGGATGATAATTCTGTCAAAAATTGGTACATCCTCGTGAAAGTAAAACGTAATTTATTAGTTTAAATGATAAAGCTCTATAGTTATGCTCAATATCTCGAGGCATTGTGAAACAAAGAAGTCCGGAAAACTAAATGTTGGAGAGAGAGAGAGAGAGAGAGAGAGAGAGAGAGAGAGAGAGAGAGAGAGAGAGAGAGAGAGAGAGAGAGAGAGAGAGAGAGAGAGAGAGAGAGAGAGAGAGGAGAGAAGTCAGAGACACAGGAGAGAGAGAGAGAGAGAGAGAGAGAGAGAGAGAGAGAGAGAGAGAGTCAGAGAGAGAGAGAGAGAGAGAGAGAGAGAGAGAGAGAGAGAGAGAGAGAGAGAGAGAGAGAGAGAGAGAGAGAGAGAGAGAGAGGAGGAGGAGGAGGAGAGGAAATAGACGGACAGAGCATACAGACAGAGTAGGTACCTATTAAAACTAACCTTGTCTCTTTGTTAAGCGAAAATGGATTCCGTCTCGGGTTCCCACTTTATCAATGGTTAGACATGAGTATGTATCTGGAAATGACTTAACCGATATGATATTCACTTTGAGAACCTCCCCTGAATATGACAGCTGAGTTTTCCCGTGATACCAGATGAAGGTCGTTGTGTTAGAAGTCCTGCGTGTAGAACAGTTCAAGATGGTGGTCTCCCCAACAGATGACCGAACTAAGACATTGGTGAAGCGAGGTTGAGGAGTATCTACATAATACACGACACAGTGAGGAATATCTACATAATACACGACACAGTGAAGAATATCTAAATAATACACGACACAGTGAGGAATATCTACATAATATACGACAAAGTGAGGAATATCTACATAATACACTACACAGTGAGGAATATCTACATAATACACAACACAGTGAGGAATATCTACATAATACACAACACAGTGAGAAGCATCTACATAACACACTACACAGTGAGAAATATCTACATAATACACGACACAGTGAGAAGCATCTACATAATACACGACACAGTGAGGAATATCTACATAATACACTACACAGTGAGGAATATCTACATAATACACAACACAGTGAGGAATATCTACATAATACACGATATAATGAGGAGTATCTACTTAATACACGACACAGTGAGGAATATCTACATAATACAAGACACAGTGAGGAATATCTACATAATATACGACAAAGTGAGGAATATCTACATAATACACGACACAGTGAGGAATACACAATTCAGTGAGGTATACACGACACAGTGAGGAATATCTACATAATACACGACACAGTGAGGAGTATCTACATAATACACGACACAGTGAGTAGTATCTACATAATACATGACACAGTGAGGAGTATCTACATTATACACGACACAGTGAGGAGTATCTACATAATACACGACACAGTGAGTAGTATCTACATAATACACGACACAGTGAGGAGTATCTACATAATACACGACACAGTGAGTAGTATCTACATAATACACGACACAGTGAGGAGTATCTACATAACACACGACACAGTGAGGAGTATCTACATAATACACGGCACAGTGAGGAATATCTACATAACACACGACACAGTGAGGAGTATCTACATAATACACGACACAGTGAGTAGTATCTACATAACACACGACACAGTGAGGAGTATCTACATAATACACGACACAGTGAGGAGTATCTACATAATACACGACACAGTGAGGAGTATCTACATAATACACGACACAGTGAGGAGTATCTACATAATACACGACACAGTGAGGAGTATCTACATAATACACGGCACAGTGAGGAGTATCTACATAATACACGACACAGTGAGGAGTATCTACATAATACACGGCACAGTGAGGAATATCTACATAACACACGACACAGTGAGGAGTATCTACATAATACACGGCACAGTGAGGAGTATCTACATAACACACGACACAGTGAGGAGTATCTACATAACACACGACACAGTGAGGAGTATCTACATAACACACGACACAGTGAGGAGTATCTACATAACACACGACACAGTGAGGAGTATCTACATAACACACGACACAGTGAGGAGTATCTACATAACACACGACACAGTGAGGAGTCTACATAATACACGACACAGTGAGGAGTATCTACATAATACACGACACAGTGAGGAGTATCTACATAATACACGACACAGTGAGGAGTATCTACATAATACACGACACAGTGAGGAGTATCTACATAATACACGACACAGTGAGGAGTATCTACATAATACACGACACAGTGAGGAATATCTACATAATACACGACACAGTGATGAGTATCTACATAGCATATGACACAGTGAGGAGTATCTACATAGCACACAACACAGTGAGGGAATATCTATATAATACACGACACAGTGAGGAATACACGACACAGTGAGGAGTATCTACATAATACACGACACAGTGAGGAGTATCTACATAATACACGACATAGTGAGGAGTATCTACATAATACACGACACAGTGAGGAGTATCTACATAACACACTACACAGTGAGGAATATCTACATAATACACGACACAGTGATGAGTATCTACATAGCATATGACACAGTGAGGAGTATCTACATAGCACACAACACAGTGAGGGAATATCTATATAATACACGACACAGTGAGGAGTATCTATATAGCACATGACTCAGTTAGGTGTATCTGCAAAATACACTACATAACACAGTGAGGAATATCTTGCAAAAGAAGAAAACAAAACTTAGCATTTATGTAATATACAACTAAATAAGGAATAGCTTTTAAAATAAGTAAACAAAACTTTCATCTACATATTACGTGACATAATAATCGGTAATCTCGGCTCCGTAATGTTGGCCCGTATCTAATTGTTACTGAATGCATAGAAATATCACTGCTTTTATCAAACAAAATAGTTGTAACCGATAAAAGCAGTGGTATTTATATGCATTCAGTTATAATTAGATGCGGGCCGAGGTTACTGGGCCGAGCTTACCAGGCCGAGCTTACCAGGTTGAGATTACCAGGCCGAGCTTACCAGGTCGAGATTATCGAAATCCGAAGTTACCGTAATTCCTTAATACATGTATTTTAGCGATTTGGGATCCACTTTAGGTGGCCGCTGGCCGCATTAGACAAGTGATCGCTTATTATAATTGCATTTAAATTATAAATCATTTGAGTGGGATAAAAGTGGCCGCTAAAGGCAGGTGACCACTGATTAAAGGTGGCCGCTGGGACAGGTTTGACTGTATATATAGGGCTAGGGACACTAATTTGTCTTTCAACTTAGTACGCACCCCTCGATTACAGTGTCTACAGAGTGTCCAACCCTTGATTCTGACACCAACCGAGTGCCCACCCCTCGATTCTGACACCAACTGAGTGCCTGACTCTTGATTCTGACACCAACTAAGTGCCCGACTCTTGATTCTGACACCAACTAAGTGCCCGACTCTTGATTCTGACACCAACTAAGTGCCCGACTCTTGATTCTGACACCAACTGAATACCCACCTCTTGATTCTGACACCAAATGAGTGCCCATCCCTTGATTCTGACACCAACTGAATACCCACCCCTTGATTCCGACACCAACTGAATACCCACCCCTTGATTCTGACACCAACTGAATACCTACCCCTTGATTCTGACACCAACTGAATACCCACCCCTTGATTCTGACACCAACTGAATATCCACCCCTTGATTCTGACACCAACTGAGTGCCCATCCCTTGATTCTGACACCAACTGAATGTCCACCCTACAATTCTGATGTCCACTGAGTGCCCACCCATCGGTGGTACACTGTCACACATTGTAATGTCACCTAACATTTTGACCTACACATCCATGAGCATTACCGTTTTTGAAGAAACCTAAACCCAGTTATTTCACAGCTAACTGGATACAGATACACACAGGACAAACAGACAAATAATCTTACCATCATTATGGACAGTCGCTGTGAATAGAGAAGTAAAGAAAAGTGTAACACAGTTGTTGCAATTACGCACCAAACATATAAAACAAAAACACAACAATGAAACAATACATTTTGCTACATATAACTACCCTCTGGGCCCATGCAAAGTGCATACTATTTTGTAACGTTTGCTACGTGCTACTTTATCTAGCTCGAAATAGCGGCCTGCAAAAAGCAAAAGGCACTCCATTTTTAGACCTAGCGAGTGAAATATAGGTCATTCTGCAAGAAAAAGATGTAATACTATGTATGATTTTTGCATTTGGTTTTTGGCTCACGATTCTGTTACAATTGAATTAATTTCATTTCAAATAATTTTCGTGCTCATATCCAATTAAGGTTCAATCACGCTGTCCTGGGCACAAACACACACACACACACACACACACACGCACACACACACACACATACGCACACACACACACACACGCACACACACACACACACACGCACACACACACACACACACAAACCTCAGCTCTCTGGGATGTCTGTCCAGGACAGTGGGTTAGTTATTAAGTGATTAGTCAGAAGAGAAGAGGGTATAGTGGTCTTACACCTACCCATTCAGTCCTTAAAACTCGCTCTGGGTGGTAGCTACGAACCCAGTACCAAACCAGCTTTATGTCTGATTGCTTAACCACGACACCACCGAGGCCGGTTTTAATTCAATAACTGCTCTAAAATAAATCTCCGATGTCATAATTTTCCACGTACTGTCCAAAACCTACCCCTTAATCACGTGTTATTTTAATCCTCCTGCTTATTAAAAATAAAACCAGGCCATAATGTATACCTCCTATTTCGAGTCCTGATATGTAGGAAATGATAAAGGATAAAAATAAATTAAAACTTGTGTTAATGCCTTTTAGAGAGAGAGAGAGAGAGAGAGAGAGAGAGAGAGAGAGAGAGAGAGAGAGAGAGAGAGAGAGAGAGAGAGAGAGAGAGAGAGAGAGAGAGAGAGAGAGAGAGAGAGAGAGAGAGAGAGAGATACACACAGACAGAGACTGTAAAACCCCCATACAGACACCCAGAGAGTGAGAGCCATCTCAAGGTTCGATGTAATTATTCACTTATTTATTCACATGTATCCTATAATACTGACCGTTTTTCTTCTGTTTCACTATGAACACGATGGGGTCTGACGTTCCTATTCTGTTTGTTGCCCGACACGTGTAGCGGCCAAACGAGAGGTTTGTCTTCATGGGTCCAATGTCTAGCGTCCTACCGGTTTCTGGCAGCGTCTTATTCTCGTGGTGCCAGATGTAGGACGTCGGTTTTGGATAGGCACTGGTGGCGCATGTCAGCGACACTGGCTGCTCCGGGATCGCTTTGATTATTGAGATGCGACGTACAGCTCGAGGGATATCTTTGGTAAAACACAATTTTTTTTTTGTAAGGATGCTGACTGATTTCATTAGTATTACACTACATGTATGTATTGATGATTAGAATCATGCTGCTAACCGTCTTTATACTCACAGTTAACAGTCATGCTGCTAACCGTCTCTATACTCACAGTTAACAGAGTCATGCTGCTAACTAGCTCTATATACTCACAGTTAACAGAGTCATGCTGCTAACCACCACTATACTCATAGTTAACAGTCATGCTGCTAACCACCACTATACTCACAGTTAACAGAGTCATGCTGCTAACCGTCTCTATACTCACAGTTAACAGAGTCATGCTGCTAACCACCACTATACTCACAGTTAACAGTCATGCTGCTAACCGTCTCTATACTCAGTTAACAGAGTCATGCTGCTAACCACCACTATACTCACAGTTAACAGAGTCATGCTGCTAACAATCTCTATACACATTGTTAACGGTTAGTAATGCTAACTGTCCCTATACTCACAGTTAACAGTTAAGACGCATGTTGCTAACTGTCCCTATACTCACTGTTAACAGTTATGAGTCATGTTGCTAACTGTCCCTATACTCACTGTTAACAGTTAAGAGTCATGTTGCCAACTGTCCCTATACTCACAGTTAACAGTTATGAGTCATGTTGCCAACTGTCCCTATACTCACTGTTAACAGTTAAGAGTCATGTTGCCAACTGTCCCTATACTCACTGTTAACAGTTAAGAGTCATGTTGCCAAATGTCCCTATACTCACTGTTAACAGTTATGAGTCATGTTGCTAACTGTCCCTATACTCACTGTTAACAGTTATGAGTCATGTTGCTAACTGTCCCTATACTCACTGCTAACAGTTAAGAGTCATGTTGCCAACTGTCCCTATACTCACTGTTAACAGTTAAGAGTCATGTTGCCAAATGTCCCTATACTCACTGTTAACAGTTATGAGTCATGTTGCTAACTGTCCCTATACTCACTGTTAACAGTTATGAGTCATGTTGCTAACTGTCCCTATACTCACTGTTAACAGTTATGAGTCATGTTGCTAACTGTCCCTATACTCACAGTTAACAGTTGAGTCATGTTTGTAACTGTCCCTATACTCACAGTTAACAGTAGAGTCATGTTTGTAACTGTCCCTATACTCACAGTTAACAGTTAAAGTCATGTTGCTAACTGTCCCTATACTTACAGTTAACAGTTAAAGTCATGTTGCTAACTGTCCCTATACTCACAGTTAACAGTTGAGTCATGTTGCTAACTGTCCCTATACTCACAGTTAACAGTAGAGTCATGTTGCTAACTGTCCCTATACCCACAGTTAACAGTTATAAGTCATGTTGCTAACTGTCCCTATACTCACAGTTAACAGTTAAAGTCATGTTGCCAAATGTCCCTATACTCACAGTTAACAGTTAAAGTCATGTTGCTAACTGTCCCTATACTTACAGTTAACAGTTAAAGTCATGTTGCTAACTGTCCCTATACTCACAGTTAACAGTAGAGTCATGTTGCTAACTGTCCCTATACTCACAGTTAACAGTTATAAGTCATGTTGCTAACTGTCCCTATACTCACAGTTAACAGTTAAAGTCATGTTGCTGAACCCAGTTCCTTCACTGTTGACCGCCTCACACAGGTATTCACCAGAATCCTCTGGCTGTAAGGGAGTGATGGTCAAGTTGGGGTTGGTAACCGTGGCACCAGACAAGCGACCTGTCACCTTCACGACCTCTGTCTTGTCTGTGGTTACCTGCAGCCATCTGATCTGCGTTATATCAGGCTTGGCGTCAATGCTGCAAGATATGTTCACCGCAGTTCCCGCAGTGGCTTCCAACCTTTCTGGCCAGACAGTAATGTTTGGAACATCTGTGAAAGATTTAAAACAAATATGCTATTTTATCCTATTAATCAAGGTGCGAAGAAGTGCTTGCCAATTGGCTAGTGAATAAACATGAAGCGATAGGCCTAAACGGTCACCTGAGTAAACTGTAGACCCCACCTACAAGACTCGTGGAATGCACTCGTGGTGCGGGATGGAGAGGGTTTAGAGGGTCAGAGCCAGAATGACCAAATTCATGATCTGAAGACATTTTAAAATGCATTTCTTTATATAACTATACAAGTAAACTTCACACACACACACGCACACACGCACGCACGCACGCACACGAACACACACACACACACACACACACACACACACACACACACACACAACAAACGGGGATGTAACATTAATGGCATTCACAAATTAAATAAACTATTTAACTTTAAATATATGAAGATTTAAATATATGAAGTCTTAATTTCCCCTCAGGGGTCAAAAACGTGTTTCTCAAAATGTGGCTGGAACTGGTCAAGGGTTTTGGAAAATAAGTTGAAGAAACCCCAGTTTAAATGAATGTTTCTATACAACAAATCCATGCCCTTCCCAAGACCCAACATTAATGACATTCACAAATTAGATACACCATCTAAGAAAGAAAGAAAGAAATGTTTTATTTAACGACGCACTCAACACATTTTATTTACGGTTATATGGCGTCAGACATATGGTTAAGGACCACACAGATTTTGAGAGGAAACCCGCTGTCGCCACTACATGGGCTACTCTTCCAATTAGCAGCAAAGGATCTTTTATTTGCACTTCCCACAGGCAGGATAGCACAAACCATGGCCTTTGTTGAACCAGTTATGGATCACTGGTCGGTGCAAGTGGTTTACACCTACCCATTGAGCCTTGCTCTGGGTTTGGAGTCGGTATCTGGATTAAAAATCACATGCCTCGACTGGGATCCGAACCCAGTACCTACCAACCTGTAGACCGATGGCCTGCCACGACACCACAGAGGCCGGTACACACCATCTAAAGACCTTTACATATATGAAGAACATTTGGTTGTAAGATATATGCAAGTAGCGAAGAAAGGTTCCATCACATTTATCCTTCCAAATATATATATTTTCTCGTTTGCTTCAGATGATTGTGCTTTTCCAAAATGTGGTGAGCCATCAGTGTAAACTGACATTGCTCTGTGGATGATTCTTCTTTAGACTAAATGAACAGGTCTAATATGTGTGACACATGACCACTTCATTCTTTCTGCACCATCCATAGGACTGCCACTCTCCCTGGACCTGCACCATCCATAGGACTGCCACTCTCCCTGGACCTGCACCATCCATATGACTGCCACTCTCCCTGGACCTGCACCATCCATAGGACTGCCACTCTCCCTGAAACGGCTTGTTCACAACTGCACCATTTCAATTATCTTGCCAAGTTGAAAAGATATATGTTTAAAATCAGTGTGAGGCACACCAATCCTGATATGAGGCAAATCTAAAGGAAACTTGGCAGGTGAATCTGCATTTTCATTACTACTGATGCCAACATGACTGGGCACGCAACAAAAATAATGTATTTATTGGCAATAGATAACAAGATGCACCTTTGTATTACCAGCTCAATTAAGATATGTTCCACCTTCAAACGATTTTGATATCGGAAGACGGTTTTGTAGTTCAGATTTAAAGAACTTAACAACGTGTCAAGCCTTACTGCTTAATAAAAATATGCAGAGTTGAAGGTCTACTTACAAGTCACATCTATGGTGATGTTTTCACTGATCGCTCTTCCTCTCAAGTTTTCAGCCGAACAAACGTACGTTCCTGCATCAGTCTTCTCTACGCTGGTTAACACCAGGTACTCCACGGTTGTGATGTTCAGGACCGAACCATCTTTCATCCACACTATCACGTCGACAGGCGGCGCTGCATTCACGTGACAGTGGACGATACCATTACTTCCTTCGAGAAATGCGTATGCCGTTGAGAGCAGGGTGATGATTGGAGCATCTAGTAATCAAAGGTGACATTGATGCATTTGTGTTTTCAGTTTAAATTTATGGGAAAATATGTAATTATCTCCAATTTCAGAACATTTCAAACTAGGGCCTTCTTGAGTCGTGTACTTGAGTGATAAACTTGACCTAGACCAGAGTACCCGATGATAATGAGACTG